>NC_060901.1:4301012-4376012 GCF_014805685.1 Silurus meridionalis | reverse complement strand
GTTTCTAGACACGTTTTGTTTTGTGTGTGGGTTTGCAGGCTAAGCAGCTGGAGGAGCGAGATCAGAAGCTGAGGAAGCAGGACGCCTTCTACAGGGAGCAACTGAACAAACTGGAGGAACGGGTAGGATTTTATTTTGTATTTTTTGTGCTTTAGACAGTGGGTGAGGGTTTAATCTGAAACCAGTCCATAATCAATGGCGTCACTTCATGTTAAACGTCCAGTTTGCTCCAACAATGGTGGAAAAAAATGGCGGATTTTCGCCTCTGTAACAGATCAAAAGGGGTTCAGCCGGGCTTCATGGACCTCGTTGTTGAGATTCCAGGTCGTCTTTTAGTTTTGAGGTCATCCCGTGTTCGTTTTGTCCTTAACCCGTCATCCTCCGTCTGCTCCGTGTCCTGCTGGGCAACACAGACAGAGGGGTTCACAGCCCTTCACCTGCAACTATTTGTCCTTATACACACACACACACACACACACACACACACACACACACACTGTGCATCACGACAAGCCTGATCTCCAGAGACTGTGCGTTTCATCTGACCTTTTTTTTTTTTTAAACGCTGGACTGATATCGGTTTGTTTTGTTGAAAGTGTGAAAGTGCTGAGGAAGCATTTTTTTCTCTCTCTCTTTCCTTGTCCTCTCCTCCCCCCTACAGCAGCGGTCTTTGTCTCGTTATTAATGTGTTGCTTTAGTTTCGAATATCCTTCACCAGATCCCCTGGAGGTCACGCCGACAAACCTGGTGTACGTTAAAGTTACAAATTCTGCAGCTTTAAAATTTTATACACTGCATTATACACTGGATAATACACTGCATCATAAAATGGATAATACACTGCCTTAAACACTGGATATTACACTGCATTATACACTGGGTACTACACTGGATAATACACTGCTTCAGACACTGGGTTATACACTGGATAATACACTGGATATTAATAATTTACACTAAATGGTCAAAAGTACTTTCCAGCCATATGTGAGGGAGGTCGGAGTTCAGTGGCTTTGGGTTACTGATCGAAAGGTTGGTGGGTTCAAGACCTGGTATCCAAAAGCTGCCATTCTTGGGCCCTTGAGCAAGGCCCTTAACCCTATGTGATTCAGGGGCACTGTATCATGCTTCCTAATAGCGCTGGGATATGTGAGGAAAGAATCTCTGTGTGCTGTAAAGTTTATCTTTCTTTCTTTCCCTTTTTTTTTTAACCTCATCTCTTTTTCTTTTCTCTGTTCTCCCATTCTTTTCTCCTCCATTTTTGTAATTTTTCCTCTCTCGCATTCTCCTCTCTTTTTCTTTTCTCCCTCCATCTCTTTCTCTCTCCCTATCGTTCATTCTCTTCTCATCTCTTTATCTTCTCTCTCTCTCATTTTTCTTTTTCACTTCCTCTTTTCCTGTAATTAAACAGATTGAAACAAATGCACATACATTCAGCAATACAGTTGTAATAGTGCTGATGCTCACAGAGCCCTGAGAATAGGAATAAAAAATAAAGAAATAAATGCAAGTAATACAAAAACAAAAAATACAGTGTGTATGGGTCTCTCTCTCTCTCTCTCTCTCTCTCTCTCTCTCTCTTTCTGTCTCTCTGTGTGACAGAAACATTATCGATCTCCTCCTGCTTCATAAATCAGCTATAGATCGTTGTTCAGTACACAGAGCGGCGTGTCAACAGCTCACCGTCCCGTCTCATATAGAGACAGAGAGACCCGCTGAGCCCGACCCCGCTCAGGTTTTTTTAACCCCTACGGATTTATGGATCTGGGTTGGTAAGATAAATGTGCTAAGCGTCCCAGGCCTTGAGTGCAGGAGAACGACGCTAAAACAAACAGCACAGAAGCACCATGACGGTGATGAACGAATCGTTTGATTGCTGCTGGTTACGTCGGTTTCCCCGAAACCTCCTCTTTTTCTTCAAAACGACTCATTTAATCTCGGACGCAGCCACACGCCGCACTTTCAGACTTTCCGGTGTTTAAAATCTTTCTCACCCAGGGGCTATGGAACGCAGACAGGAGTTTAATCTCGTTTTGATGAAAGCGATGTAGCCGAACGGCCTCGCTCGCGTACTTTTAATTATTCATCAACACGTGTTGATCTGCTTCAGCTTTCAGAAGGGTTCAGATTTTGATTGCCGTTCTTCTCGTTATTTTTTCTTCCCTCTTTCCTCTCCCCGAATCGCCGCACGTCTTGTTCTTTCCTAACCGTAGCCTCCAGGAGAGAAATGAAGTGACAGTGAGAGAACTAAACAGGAGAAGGGAATAGAAAGAAGGTAGAGAGAAAGAGAGAGAGAGTAAGAGAATATAAAAGGTTGATATATATTACACGTCTCTTTCAATTCAAGCTGCTCGTTTATCAGGAACACGTGTCTGACAGGTCATCACTGCTCCGAGACGGCACCTGAATCGGCCCAGGCCACCAAATTACCTCTAAAACAATATCTATATCTCTTTCATTTATATATATATATATAAAAATAATTTATAAAAAAAAAATAATAATAATATATATATATATATATATATATATATATATATATATATATATATATATATATATAAAAATAAATAAAAATTAGGGGTGTACATTTAGAGGGGGGAAAAAATGCTAAAGAAATTGCTTGCCAATTTTTTTTTTTTATTTTTATTTACGTAGTTTATTATTAAAATTTGTGATCAACATTTAAAATTTAAGATGTTTTCAATAAAATTCCTGCTTGGTTTTAATACAAAAAAATAAAAACATGGGCGCAGATCAAATAAAATGTAATAAATGGAACATTTTTAAATAGTTTGCGTTCATTAGACCGCATTTGGGAAATACAGCTGCGTATTCAAGTTTTATTCATTTTTAAACTATTTGTTCTACTCGGCTGTTTTTACTTATTTCACCATCCTTTTATCAGATGTCTGCGTTTAAGAAATACACGAGGTATTTATTTAATCATTCATAAACAAATTCCTTCCATCCTTCGTTCATTCGCTCCCTCGAGATGCAGAATGGTCAGGATTTCTCCTTTCAAGAGAGATTTTTATGTCTGTAAGTGTCACGGATGAATCTACGCTGCAAAACTGCTCAGTTTTCGCACGTGCTCAGTCGCTGTTGGGTTTCCGTGTGAAGGTACTGACGAGTCCCGTTGGACAAAGACAAAAACGAAGCAATGAAAACGCATTCTGATCACTTTGATGGCAGTAGGATACAGCCACGAGACACTCGTTCATTCTGCGTCTCAGCCTGATCAATGCTTTCTCCTGAAGGCTGCATGATGAATCCTCGAGTTGGGGGGCGAACCCCTCACGAGCTTCAGCACGCGGACGTGTTTAATAACTCCACCACGCTCACACAGACTCCCCGCTACCCCTGACATGTTCACGCCCTGGTAGTCATGGAAACGTTCTTCTGGGTCTCTCTGATAAAAGAGTGCTGATGTAATTGCAGCGCTACCTCCGAGTGTGTATCGTCAGGTACAGCTGTCGAGGTTTTTTAGATCACTCAGCGAGATGAAACCTTCATGACTTGGTCCTTCAGCTAGATTTTTTTTTATGGCATATTATAAACATTATTATAATTAATTATTAGAATAATATAAAACCCCTCTAATTCTTATGGACGATCTCTTCAGCAGGATCATTATTTCTCCAGTTGTGTGCTTTTCATTTAGCACTTGACTTTTCACTCTGGATCAATGGAGGATCATGGAGAGAATCTTCAGCAAGAACATCATTTCCAAAGTTCTGTAGTTCTTTTTTTTTTTTTTTTTTTTTACAACTTGGCTATTGGCTTGGAGTATTAAGGAGGATGGAGGAGCATGAAGGATCGAGGAGGATGGAGGAGCATGGAGGATCTTTAAAGCAAAGCAAGAACAACTTTCCTCTGATTTAGCACTTGGCTTTTCACTCTTTGTGGTTGAAGGATGGCGGTCCATTGAGGATGGAGGATCATGGAGAATCTCTTCTCCAGGAACTTGATTTCCTAAGTTCTGTAGTTTCTTCTGTTTTTTTACTACTTGTTTTTTGGCTTGGGGGATGGAGGAGCATGGAGCATTAAGGATTTCCTAAGCAAGAACAAAATTCCTCCAGTTGTGTGGTTATCTCGGATTTACTACTCAGGTCTTCGCGCTTTTTTTCACGTGGGGGATGAAGGTGCATGGAGCATCTCTTTAGCAAGAACATAATTTCTCAGTTCTGTGAATTCCTCTGATCTTTACAGCTTGGAATTTTGCTCTTTTGTGCTTGTAGGCTGGAGGAACATTTCAGATGGAGTTTCTTGGAGCATAATTTCTCTAGTTGTGTGGTTTCCACTGATTTCTACTAGCTGGCTTTTCTCTCTTTGTGCTTTAAGGATGAAGGTTCATGGAGGATCATCGTTCCTCTAGATGCGTGGTTTCCTCAGTACTTGTCTTCCACTGCTTCTACTAGCTGGCTTTTAACTCTTTGTGCCTGGAGGATGAGGGTTCATGGAGGATCTCTTTAGCAAGAAAATCATTTCTCCAGATCTGTGATTTTCTTGGATTTTTACTACTTCCCATTTTGTTTTTTGAGCTTTTAAGCTCAAATTTATAAAAGCGGCTTGCCGTGTTCCAGCGCACCGCGGCGCCAACATGGCCGCCGTGCCGTAGTGGCCATCGCAGTGTGGTTTCCCTTCTGCTGCTTCTCTGGTGTGTGAGAGATAACACCACTCTGGAGTTTTCCCCCAGCAGTCCCTCGGCTTCCTCATTATCAACCTGGAGGATTTCATTAAAAAACCCAGGGTTCTGTTGGGTGCGTGTTTTATTTATTAATTTATTTATTAAAAGTCGCTGCAAACGTTTACCTTGGCAGGATTATTTTTTTTAGCTGATCGCCTTATTAGTCAGTGAAACCCCCTCGGTGAGATTAACAGAACGTACGCTTTCCAGCTACTTCTTTGTAAACAAGGATTAAAGAGCGATCGGTCTTCAGGCTAGCGCTTAGCACTTTTACGGGGAAAGGAGGAAAAAATTGATGTTTGTAAGGTTTCCATTGGGGTTGATGGAGGACCTCTACATCGCCGTGCATCCGAAATCGAAATCAGCGATTGTCCCGGTCGCTCGTTAATCAAGGACATGAAAAGGGGACGCAAATTGCACAGTGTCCTCCAGACCCACTTGTGTGTGTGTTTTTTGTTTTTTTGTTTGTTTGTTTTTTTATAATACGAAGCTGGATGTGGGTTTACGATCGGCTTTTGTTTGCATGTTTGTGTTTTTTTCCACGTCAAAGTCACAGCCCTGACAATCAGAGCATGAGACAGTGCAGCCAGATATCCACGGCCTCCCCACTCTCTCTCTCTCTCTCTCTCTCTCTCCCTTTTTGCCTTCCTCTTTCTTTCTCTCTCTCTCTCTTTTTTTTCTCTCCACTGCAAATCCTGCGCTCGTGATTAGACCCAGACGCGTCTCCTGCATCTCGTTCAGCTCTGCCACGCCTGTTCTACAGACAGACGTGTCCCTAACTTCCTCACTAGTGCTCGGGTTAACCGTGACTTCATCGTCTCTGCACTCTAACCATCTCCGACGTTCAGGTGTATATGGAAGGAAGGATGGATGGATGGGCGGGAAGTGGTAGCTCAGTGGTGTTAAGGTCAATGACGGCGTTTAACTTTCTAGTTTCAGGATATCGTTTTCATTCATTTAGATTGGAATTACTTGTTGAATCCATTCATCTTTTCCTTTCGGTTCCGTCTCTCGGACCCGCATGACCTCCTGAACTTCATGACCTCCAGCTTTACATGTCTCGAGGAAATTCCCTTTTCACCACACACTAAAATCAGCCATTACTTCACGCTTTACTGCTCTCAATATCCCCCTCCATAAACCTTTAATAGAGTTTATACTGTACAGTAGGGAGAGGTGGAGGTGGTGCACGCCTCTCTCTCTCTCTCTCTCTCTCTCTCTCTCTCTCTCTCTGGTTTTTTTTTTTTTTTTTTTTATATATAAAGTAGTTTGTGAGGTACAACTTTTCGTTTTTCTTGAGCTTCTTTTTTTTTTTTTTTTCATGTGATACTGATGATCTGATTTTCTCTATCTATCTTTTTCTTCCTTTCAGAGCACCCAGTTTTACAAGGCCACCATCGAGAACCATCACAAAGCTGCAGATGAGGTGAACGCTAAATTTAGGTGAGTCCAGAAAGGAGGAGGGGGAGGTGTAGGAACCTGTGCCTTTTCATATATTATATACAGTGTATTCTGTAGGAATAGGGTTGCCAAATTGGCGGAAAATGTACAGTAAATTTCCCGAAACTTTCCATTTTTATTCATTTTTTTCTAACTACATTTAAGCCCTGTTATTGGCTAACATGGAAAGTTTCCAGTATTGAAAATCCTATAATTATGCAGCCGTATGTAGGAAAAAAAGACATGGAATGGATTGGTTTTTAACAAGTTATTGTTTCATGCTAGTAAAAATAAATCGGATATTTGTGGGAAAATGTTTTTTTTTTCCTCCAGATCTTGATCTGACCTTTCGAACGAACGTAAAAGATAATACATAAAATGAAAATGAAATTACCGACTGACACGATATCGGCAATATGACGCTTTGGTAACTCCCAGCAGCTGTCTTCTGGCTTCTTCTATACTGGGGCATCTCTAGCTCATCGAAGTTTGACCATTAGGCTACAGCTGTAACTAAAGATCACGGTGGTGCGAGTCCATTTTGGCCCGTATGTGTCTTAATGTGGCCTATTAGTCCCTGGTATTAATCCCTGTGAGTGGCTGCAGTGGGAAGAGAAGGCGGCCTGTTCCAGTACTAGCCTGGCCTCACAAATCGCATTAGGCCATCATTAGGCCGCCTTCCTCAGCGCTAACACTGGGATCATCGTCTCTACCGAAATGCCTGAAATTGATTAGTAAACTCTGGGAGGGCGTAGGAGGGGCGCAATTGCATTAGGAAATGCATTAAAGCAGCATTAGCATGACATAGCTACCCTTCCCAAAGCAACCTCAGAACTGGCTTGGGGTGTCATGTGACCAGCGAGGCTTGCTGTGAGTGCCACGATTGGCTGATTGCATTAGAGCGGTGCATTAGCAGCGTTAGGATTGGATTACAGAGTCGAAGTAGGAGGATATGTGTTAGTTTTTTTTCCAGCGGATAATGAAATGTTTGCAGGCTCTGGTGTTACCGTTGGAGCCGGAGATGCACAAGATATCCAGGCTGCTACAGCCTAATTAGGTTTGTGTGTGAGAGAGAGATGGAGAGTGTGAGAGAACGAAAAAAGAGAGAGCAGGGGTATTTGGGTTGTACATTAGACTACAAATAAATCCGTATCGGTCGTCCCAGCGGGCCGGTGTCAGGCCTGTCGGGTTCCATAACAAGAAGCGGAGATAAGATGCTATCGCCGATTCGGTTTAAAAATAATAAACCCGTTTATTTAGCCCGAGCCTTTTGATTTCCTGAAAGTCGAAACCCGTCCCGGAGATAAATATGGCACAAATCTGCATAATTGAAAGAATTTGATATGATAATTTGGAAAACGGGCATTCGTGGTGACGACTGTTCTACATAGTACCTTCATTAACTTTTAGATCACATGATCGATTCATAGGTTATTTCTTACTTTACCTGAAACTGGGATATTATGAAATCACTTTATTGCTGATTTCTGTCTTATTGGTTGAACTCCAGTGTACTTTATTCGCAGCACCCATAGGAATATGAGGATTGGGGTAAAGCTGGAATATAAACTCATGACCAACCGCTGACTGGGAGCCGTGACTAGCGAATAGTAATGCTGACGTCATGGGTGCTTAGATATGAAACCCGAATCTTGTGGGACAAAGACGGGGTTTATAAATATTTGGGATGTAAAACCAGTTTAAAAATATTAAAGGGCGGGTACAAATAACCCTAAGATGACATTGGGCCAATTTTCTTCTGGAGAATACGAGACTGGGTAGATCGGGGTAGAATTATTTTTGTCACAGGTGGGATTGGTCAGAATTTGTTCAGTTGTAGTAGAGTTTGAGATTAATAAGGATTAGTTATAATTTTAGTAGCTGTTGGATTAGTGATTTTATTGGGATTAGTGGTGATTTTAGTAGCTGTAGGATTAGTCATTAATTCATAATCTGTAGGATTAGGTATGAGTTCAGGAGCTGTAGGATAAGGCATGATTTCATAATCTGTGGGATTAGGCATGATTTCAGGAGCTGTAGGATAAGGCATGATTTCAGGAGCTGTGGGATTAGGCATGATTTCAGGAGCTGTGGGATTAGGCATGATTTCAGTAGCTGTAGGATTAGGCATGATTTCAGGAGCTGTGGAACTGGTCATGATTTCAGGAGCTGTGGGATTAGGCATGATTTCAGTAGCTGTGGGATTAGACATGATTTCAGTAGCTGTGGGATTAGACATGATTTCAGTAGCTGTGGGATTAGGCATGATTTCAGTAGCTGTGGGATTAGACATGATTTCAGTAGCTGTGGGATTAGACATGATTTCAGTAGCTGTAGGATTAGGCATGATTTCAGGAGCTGTGGAACTGGTCATGATTTCAGGAGCTGTGGGATTAGGCATGATTTCAGTAGCTGTAGGATTAGGCATGATTTCAGTAGCTGTGGGATTAGGCATGATTTCAGGAGCTGTGGAACTGGTCATGATTTCAGGAGCTGTGGATTAGGCATGATTTCAGTAGCTGTGGGATTAGACATGATTTCAGTAGCTGTGGGATTAGGCATGATTTCAGTAGCTGTGGGATTAGGCATGATTTCAGGAGCTGTGCTATTGGTCATGATTTCAGGAGCTGGTAGGATTGGTCATGATTTCAGTAGCTGTGGAACTGGACTTAATTTTAGTAGCTTGATAGGTCAGGATGAGTTTTAACTAGCAGACGGGATTGCCATTGTTATAAATACTAAAGTTTGATGTGATCAGGGTTAACACTATAGACTTCTAAGGGCATCCCAATTCTTAATTCCCTTTAAAGATAGTGGACATTCAACAGTATCTTCTCCAATTACTACCTACGCTTTCTTCATTCTGCAATAAAACCACAGTGTTTATGTAGCTATAGAAACTCAATGGTGGCTGTAATGATTAACATATTAGTGGTGTGTGTGTGCACGCAAGTGGGGGTGTGTAATAATAAAGGAAGCATAGCAGTGACGTCATTACCATGCTCACATTTCCATACACTGCATAGAATGGCTCATTAATTCGATTTGACATGGGGCATGTTCTTATGGGGTGAAATCACTCTTTACACAAATTTAACATATTAAGCATTACATATTACATCTATGTTTTTGGATATGTCACGTATTTAAATGGTAGTGCGCACACACACACACACACTAACTAATACTAAGTGATTATCCAGATCTCAAGCCTCAAACCTCCTATTTATCTGTCTTCTTCATGATCCATCGAACACGCTGCAGCACACCAGAGATCTCATATCTTCACATCATCTGTCCTACAGTGCTGTAAGGCACAGCGGGGAAGCCGTATTGCTCTTCAGTATTTATAACCATTAAAAAAAAAAGCTGTCGTGTTGTACGAGCACTTACCAAGCGCAGCTTAACCTACACTGAAAGGACACAATTAGAGCTATTAGTGAGAAATATACTCATTAGTTTGACTGTGTGCTTGGATTTTTATTTATTTATATATATCAGCCACCCCCCCCACACACACACACACACACACATAAACATACTCCTTGTCTGTAATTGAAGTTATTTGTGGTGATCACGATAACCCCGTAAAAAAAGGTTTACCTCAGGTCACTGCTGCCTCACGACCTTATTTACCCTTTAAACCTCATCCTTCTGACACTCACCTCTCCGTCTCCTCGCTCACTAAACTTTATTATCGCAACCCCAAAACCATTATTTATGCACGATTAAACTTGCAGAGGTTTAACATTCTTCAATTTGATTGGTCAGAAGGGGTCGATTCGTTTCTTTTAATAGACGAATCTCCTTCACACACATGTAATTGAAGTGTAATGAAGAAAACGAAATCATCTTGTTATTTTTCTTCTTGTGAGGAGATGCTTTTTTTTGTCATGGAAGTAGTCTCCTGTAGGGGCGGATGATACGAGCTAAAATTTACATCGTGATATTTTCCACTGTCCAGACGATAGCGATATTATATTGCGATATGGGAAATAAAAATTGGTTACTGATTTTCTTTGTAAATTCTTTCCAAACATTTGGTGTAAAGCTAAAATATTTATGGCTGTGTTTGAGAAAGCGGTTACTAATGCCTGTGTAGTAAAGCGTTAGACCAAGTCGAGGACAAATGTATCATCGTCAGCGGTGTTAAACATTGTAAAGTGTACCAGATTGAACTAAACAACATAAATGCAAAATTTGAATTTAAAAATGTTAAGTTTTGTAAGTTAAATATGCAAGTTTAGTTATACAGCTGTGCAAGTGAGGGTTAAGGGCCTGGCTCAAGGGCCTAGCAGTGGTCATATAAGGTCACAGGTTCATTATTCGAGGTGGAGGCTCAGTGGTTAAGGCCCTGGGTTACTGGTCAGAAGGTCCAGGGTTTGAAGCCCAAGTATCGGGGGCCCTTTAGCAAAAATCTTAACACTGTGTGCTCCATGTGCATTTTATCATGGCTCATCCTGCGCTATGACCCCAACTTCCCAGCAACACTGCGAAATGCGAATAAATAACAGAACATGGGGGCGTCAACCCCGATATGGCTATGCCTAACTTGCATAGAGACAAACCAGACAGCAGCATAAACACTCACGCGACTGCATTTTGGATATTTTCGTTAGGGTTCTGCGCTGACAAAGGTTATACGATTCAGTTTGGGTTTCCTCCACCCTGGTGGGGCCCGAGCAGGCTCTGGTCATGGAACAGGAAGTAAACACTCTCTCCTGATGAAGGTGGCCATCTAGGTGGTCCCTCCATCAGGCAGAGAGACCGGGTTTTACAGCCGGTGTGTTGCGTCCTATACTGGAGGTGGTAGAAACTATTATTCAATTCAGCTCCCTCCATGAGGAGATTGTACGCCGTGAGGTTCTGCCTGTTCACTGCAGGGTGTGATCAACACCGCCTAGACCAGGTTCACCTAGACCCAGTCAGTTCAGTGCTGGAATTTCTTCAAGAACAGTTCGCCCAAAGTGTTGGCTCTGTCCACCCTGAAGGAGTAAATGTCTGCCATTGCGGCCTGTCATGCCCCCCTTGTGGGGCAGTCGCTGGTTAAGAACCTGTTGGTAAAACACCTTAGATCAGAGTGCCTGCATGGGACTTGGCTATTGTGCTGGACGCCCTGTCGCAGCCTCCCTTTGAGCCTCTGACTGAGGTACCTGTAAGGTTTCTCACAGTTAAGACTGTTTGCCTCTTGGCCATACCCTCTATCCAGAGTAGGAGATCTTCAGGCCCTTACTTTGGGCCCCTTTCTTCTTCTCAAAATACCTTTGGTCATCCCAAAACCTTTTAGGCTCCATGCATTCTCTCCTGCCTTTCAGGCTCCAGACGAGAAAAAGCTTAACTGATTGTCCAGTGCTTGCACTAAACATATATGTCCACAGATCAGAACTGTGGAGGAAGTCAGAGCAGCTGTTAATCTCAGCAGATGGATTGTGGATGCGATTACCATCCCCTCATAAGTCCTCTGGTCTCCCCGCTCCCTTTGGGGTCAGAGCCCACTCCACTCAAAGTGTGGTGGCCTTTAATGCCTTGTCCTCTGAAGTAGCGGTGTCTGTCCACACTAGGCAGGGATTGTTCAGCCTGGCTTGATTCGACTGTCGTTCCCAAAGCGTTCCAACACAGCTAGAGTTCCGGAAGAAGAACGTCTCTAGGTTACGCATGTAACCATGGTTCCCAGAGGAAACAGGGCAATGCAGAGGCGTTTCCAAAGCACTCTGACGCAGCGTCTCGTTCCCTCTGGGAACCATGGTTACATACGTAACCTGAAGACGTTCTACAGGTTAAGAAACTCGTCTTGAAACCTTTTCCCAGACTCCAGTGCATCTCTGTTAGATTTTTTTTATTGATGATTTTGGTGACGAGGTGAGATTGCCTATATATATTTTTATATATCACACTCTCATTCTCTTGGTCTCTGTCTTCAACCTTCAATCTCCACTCCCACGCCTCTCTCTCTCTTTCCCTTTTTTGTTCTTATTTCATTTCTGACTGTATTTATTTTTCTTTTATCTCTTCACTTCTCAAATCCTTTCAGCCTCAGATCCTTTTACTCTCCCAATTTTTTCCCCCTCCCAGATATTTTCTATCTCCATCTTGGGGTGTGTGTGTGTGTGTGTGTGTGTGTGTGTGTGTGTGTGTGTGTGTGTGTGTGTGTGTGTGTGTGTGTGTGTGTGTGTGTGTTAAAGGTCAGGCATGTGGTCACACTCTTTCTGCTCTGCTGGAACCGATGGATCTTACTTGGGAGGGGGAAAAATGAACGATGAAAATAAGACCATGTCATTTTTCTTTTTAACTGCTTCATTTGTTTTTATTTGTCTCTCTAAGTCATGCGGTTTGTCCCGCTTCGGACTACTTCTTTTTTTTTTCCTTCTCAAGTGCAAGCTTCACCTCTTAACCTTATTAGTGCGTAAGTGGTCGTAAACAATGACAAATCGGCGCGTGTCTGTAAAAGAGATTGATAGACGTTCATTTAAGGCCACCCGCACTCTGGACACGGGACGAAACACACACTCACGCAGATGAGTGTCATGGCAAGTGGCCCAGAGCTTTTTAAAAAATGTAGGGTGGTATTTAATAAGCTGTGTACACCGCATTTAAAGGCAGATGTACTTTTTTTCTTTCTGTTCCATCAGTCTATGTACCATCTATTTATAAATTTTTTTTTTTTTTTTTTTTTTTGTGTCTTACATATAAATCCTCTCTACGGTTCTTTATATTCAAACTATATTGAATATGACTATGATAAAAGGTTTCATATTAGCTGACCAATTAGATTTTATTTTTATTTATTTTTATTTTAGTTATTTCAATCTTCTCAATTTCTGTTTGAGGATGCCGAACAGGGGAAAAAAGGCCGTGGCAAACCTCATTGCCCTAAAAGTCGTCCATGTTTACCAGACTTCAGTTATTGATAACGTGCACAGCTGTTCTTTACAGTCATGTAGGGTAATAGGGTGAGGGGTATAGAGGGAACAATTCTGACGATTATGTAGTAGTGTAATAAATGGAGTGGTTCATCAGTGCTGAAAGGACAGTAAACTAAAGTGGACAGCTGAGAGGCGAAAGCCTTATTAAAAGTATTTAAAAGGATTTAATTTTTTTTTTTAGAAAGTAAAAAAGTACTCCAGTATCCCTGGGTAAAGCCATGTGCCGGCTGAGACGCCTGTCTTCCATGAAAAGAGCCGTATTTCAAGTACAGCCAACTCGGCCCTGGGCTCGGCTTTGACCCCTCAGGTGTTCACCCAGGTTACAAAGTTACAGACGCTTTACCTTTAACAGGCTCTCTTATCCTTAAAGTTGGGAAATGGGAGATTAGTGGTTAAGACATTGGACTACGGATTCAAAGGTTGAGTCCAAATCCTAGCCACACCAAGCTGCAACTCCTGGGCCCCTCAGCAAGGCCCCTTAACCCAATAGCATAAATGTTGTATGAATGAGATCAATGTAACTCGCACTGGATAAAGGCGTGTGCCAAATCCTATAAATGTTAGGGACCCAGGAGAAGCAGATTGGTGGTGCTGGGATTTGAACCTTCTAATATGAAATCCAACATGTCCACCATCGAGCGACCACATCTCGCTTCCAACTGGTTATGAAGCTCTTTTCACACCTTATGGATGTGGAAGTGGGAGCAGAAACATACCAGCATTGGCAGCAAATTTTATATTTGTATATGTATATATATTTCTTTTATATATTTTTTTCTGTCACCTCTTTTATTCCTGATAAAGCATCTCCTATCTTTGCTTCTTTAACTGCTGTGTCATATCTGACTTTGTGCATTTCTGCTATGATCTATGGCCTGTATGGCTTTTTCTCCATCCTTAAAGATATTCATATATACAGTACTGTGTGTGAGAGAGTGTGAGAAAGAGGGAGGCTTATATCCGTCTTCATTACTCATGCATTATGGATCATAGATGATAAAAACACTCTCTTCACCTGTCTTTCATATGTCAGAATCGGAGTTAGGCTTAATGTGTAACAGGGAAATAAATGTATTTTATGTTTTATATCATACTGTATATTCTGTAGCATTGGAATGGAATTTATGGCAGGGGGTAAATGCATATTATAGTGGCGGTATAAGATGAACCGTACCGATGCATCCTTGTTTTGTACTAGTTTTCTCCCCCTGTTTTTCCCCACGGTAGCGTTTTCCTCTGCATACACGATTGACAGGAGTTGTGCCGTTTGAGAGCAGACTACAGAATGGACAGAAAGATGTATGGCGGGGGAAAAAAAAGAGCGAGAGGGCGAATCCTTTCTCTGAGCCGGAGCGAGATCAGACTGAGATCAGATAGAGCTTCGCAGGCTTGACAGCCGTCCCGCGCTCATTTTTCTTTAGACCTCCTGGCCAGTGTGTGTCATATTAATGATGGTCTATCAGAGTAAGCAGGTTTATAATGCCTGAGCTCCAAAACCAACACTGAACAGAGGGCGATAACGTCTCCTCCTAATCCGAGCTGCCCCTAAAGGTCACAGCGGTTAAACAGAGTGTTTGTTTTACTCGAGGCAGCAGGAAGCCGGGGGATTTCTATATACGACCAGGGGGTCGATTAAAGATTTTTCAGTTGAAATACAGGTTTTCCGTGGGGTCTTAGAAAGTCCCAATTAATTTTAAACACTTCTTAATTTCCCGATGTCCATGTAACGCCAATGTGCATTGAAATGCTGCCACTTTTAGAATCCTTTTTTTCGTCCAAATATAATCCGCTGTTTTACGACCATAAATGAGAACAACGTGCAACAGCCAATCAGCTTTCTGTTATTGGCGTGAATCTCTCGTTAATTTGTTTTTTCAGCTGTGGGGAAGTGCAAGTTTAGCGATACGTCGCTTAAATTTATGGTGTCATTGAAAAGTATCTTCTTTTTTCCGCTTTACACAGACGTAGTCATTAGGAACTGTTCAGGGACCACCGTTTTTTTTAAATAAAGTCGATAAATATAGCAGTATACAATATTTTACGCTGTATTTCTTGGATGAGCAGAAGAATATTTTTATAAAGTAAGAAAATAAGCACTCGGTGCTAGCTATTTTAAAAATAACCCGCATTAGTCTTATTAGAGTATATTTCACGTTGAAGCCCAGAGTATGAAGTCCTGTCCACTCATCCGGTGTCAGTGTGTGTGTGTCAGTTCATTAAATCCATGTGTGCACGGTGTTAATGGGTACCGAAATCCATCTCTGTCGTTCGGTCCTCCTACGCCTCTCTGCGCTCGAGCCAAACTCCCACTCCATGCCGTTACTCTTTAGCTGTGCATCTGAGAGCGGTCAATTATTCCCCCCCACACCTGATCTCCACTGATCGGCTCCTGCGCATTGATTAACGATTGATCAGATGCTTAGGTGCGAGAATGTCATTTCTGGGCTTTGAGGTCATCAGTCACCTTCGCGCACTCATCGCGGCGCATCATTTACAGAAATGTAACGATGATGGACGACGGCTCTGACGCTTCTGTCTCTGCTGTTTCTCCCCGGTCTCTCTTTTTTGCAGGCGCTATGAAACGAGTCCAGTGTGTGCCGACCTGCAGGGTCAGATTCTCAAGTGCTACAGAGAGAACGCCGGGAAAACACTCCTCTGCTCCAATATCGCTTCTCTCTACCTGCAGTGTGTCAACAGCGCCAAACAGGTGAGTGTGTGCGAGTGTGTACAGTTTTCACATACTGTTTACTGTGTGTTTGTGAAAGATGGATGAGAGGGACTTGGGGGGGCATAAATAACTCAACGTACAGCCATTATTGTCCAAAATGCTGGCAACAAAAGTGAGTACACCCTCAGTGAACATGTCAAATCTGAGTCCAAACTGTAAATATTTATTTTCAGCACCATTATGTAGCACTGCATTAATCCTCCTGAACATGGAATTCACCAGAGCTGCACAGGTTGTTGCTGGGATCCTCTTCTACTCCTCCATAATGACATCACAGAGCTGCTGGATGTTAGACACATGGTGCTTTTCCACCTATTGCTTGTGGCCCACAGCTGCTCAATAGGGTTCAGGTCTTAAAACAGACTTGGCCACTTCACCTTCAGCTTCATCAAGCCAGTTGTCATCTTGGCGGTGTGTTTGGGGTCGTTATTATGTTGGAAAACTGCTGTTTGGAACAGTTTCTGAATGGAGGGCTTCATGTTCTGCTTCACAATATCACAGTACATGTTGGAATCCTTGTTTCCCTCAATGAACCGCGGCTCCCCCAGTACCAGCAGCTCAAATGCAGCCCCAGACCATGATGTTACCACCACCACTACACTTGACTGTCGGCAAGACACAATGTTCCTCACCAGGGCGTCGCCACACATGCTGGACACCATCTGAGTCAAACAAGTTTTAGTCTAATCAGACCGCAGGACATGGTTCCAGTAATTCTTAAATTCTTTTAAAATCAGACAATGTGATTTTTGGGGTTTTTCTTTTTCTTTTCTCATTTTGTCTCTCATAGTTGAAGTGTACCTATGATGAAAATTACAGGCCTCTCTCATTTTTTTAAGTGGGAGAACTTGCACAATTTGTGGCTGACTAAATACTTTTTTGCCCCACTGTATGTATATATATATATATATATGTGTGTGTGTCTGTATGTATATGTGTGTGTGTGTGTGTATATATTTATATATATGTATATAAATAATATACACATAGTAATCCCTTGTTTATACGTATACAGTACTGTAATTTTCTTTCATTTTATAATTAATAATGATATTAATACATTTCATTATTTCAACATAAAACTCCATAAAAACAATTCCCTGATCTATCGTGCTCTCCGCAAGAGACTCGGAAAATCAGCCAAACAAATTAGATATGTGGCAAACCGATAAACCGGGGGCGCAAGGTTCGAACCCGCTGGGATTACTGTATGTGTGTGTGTGTGTGTGTGTGTGTGTGTGTGTGTGTGTGGTATATATGGATCCCTGTTGTATATAAAAATTCAATAAAGCACCCTAAAAGTATAAACTTAAACAAGTTTATAAAGAAAATAAAAACATTGTTTTCCAAAGGAAAAAGAAATCAATTAGGGCTGTTGAAAGGATCTTCGAAATATTGAAAAAAAATATATATAATACTGTATATATATTTTTTGTAAAACATTTTCCCAGTTTATAGGAAAATAGTCATGATGGCTCCCGGAGTGTTTTCCCACACCACTGCACAATTCTATTCCTGACTCCTTTCCACCTTTTACAGGACCTTCACATTCCAATACCAAAGTAATGGAGCGTAGCGTGTAGTTATCTCGCCGTGTTTATACATGTGGATGGAGAAGGTCCTGTTTTAGAGAGCCCTATAGGAATGCGTGCCACATCCAGAATAACCAGTTGTCACCTAAATGGAGCAGGTGTGTTATCTGCGAGCGCTCGTGCACTCCCTCGCCGCATCCAGATTCATTTAACTTCTGCTTCTGTCCCTCAAGCGGGAGCTGATCCACTCGTGTCAGTGAAACCCCGTAATAAAACACACTCCGGGTGCCTCGGTGACACATCCGGAGCGTCCTGTTTTCCATTCCTTGTTCCACTCGGCTGCGGACGCTTCCGAGTTTCACCCTGAAATTGCAGGCTGTCAGTCAGTAAACGTCCGTCTGCATAATGCACGGAGGTGCACAGGGGACGTTGTTCAGTCCCACTTAAGTGTGTGTTAAATGAAATAAGCAGAGTTCTGCTTTCTCCAATTATCTCTGTTGAGCATCGAACCCCAGACCGGGAGCGTAACTCCGACTGTCTCATCTGCGTTCTTTCAGCACAGGCCCAGACGAGTCCGAGAGTTTTCCAGAACACGGCTCGATTTACATTCAGATAGCTTTTCTATTAGATTTGAACAATGTAACAGTTGCATCAGAGCACCGGCTACTCTGCCCTTTTCCCTTTTACCCCTTCTCTTGGGTATTATTGTTATCAAAAAAAAATTGCACTGCTCGATTTCCACCGGGTTTAAGTAATGCATCATGTAAATGCACATGTTTTATTCATTATTGTGTACGTGCACGGTAACCTTTTTAGCATTCCTAGCATTTCTGTGCGCTATTATATTGTAAATCTGAAACCCGGTCTCACTGTAGTGTCTTGTAACACTTTATTTTATCAGATGCTCGCTCTTAAGTGTGTTCATGTTCGACTCGGCTATCAGCCAAGACTCGCATCGGACTCGCAAATAGCGGGGAGAAAATGGTGTGTGTGTGTGTGTGTGTGTGTGTATTTATATATATATATATATATATATATATATATATATATATATATATATATATATATATATATATATATATACATATACACATTAATTGCAGCAGATTAATGCAGCACGCGTTTCTGTTTGACAATTTTTTATTACAAATATGCATAAATACCTCCGGCATTTAATACCGTCCGTGTGGAAACATAGCAAAACACCCGTTTGGTGTCCTAATGATTTAATGACATTCATTTAATGACTTTTTAAACATTTACATGAAACTTTCTCAATGAGTCTGGTTTCATTGATAATAAACATACATTTGCATAAATCATCTATATTTGTGTATTGGCATGTTGATTCAAGTATTAAAAAACTCGAAAAGTATTCATTTTAAGATACATTATATATTATAATTATATTATATATGTAAGATATATATATATATATATATATATATATATATATATATATATATATATATATATATATATATATATATATATATATTAGTCCTATATACACACACATACAAACAAAAGAAGTATTAGGACACCTGACCTTTTCTGCCATTTGTGGTTCTTCTGCAGATTGTAACTGTTACCACAAAGCTGGAGGCACTCAATTGTATAGGACGTCTTTTGATGCGGTATTATAACATTTTGCGTTCACTTGAACTTGGAAATCCAAACCTGTTCCATGCCCCTGTGCACTTTACATGGGTCTGAGTGGAAGATCTACTGCCATAGAGCTCTATGTTCAGGTGTTCACAAACTCAATATTATCAAAATATTATGACTTTGTGGCTTTAAATTGCAAAATGAAGAGGCGACCGTGATAATCAGGGCTAATCATGAGACTCATAATATTGAGTCACGATATTAGAGTATACATCATAGTGCTCTTCTGCACTTCGTTCAAAAAATTTATATTCACGCTTCAAAAATTCTGCCAAAAAAAAAACGTCCTGTGATTTTGGAAGCTTGAAACACATTAGGGCTGCACGATTCTTGCTAAAATGTGAATCACAATTTTTCTCCATTAGAATTGAGATCACGATTCTCTCACACGATTCTCATTTTTTCAACCAAAACATTTATTGCACTCAAGTAAAAACAGTGCTACACAGGATTTTCAGTTATAATAAAAGTAGTAGTAATTTGCATTTTGCAGTTCTTTCTCGACTGTCATGCGACACTGAGTATATAGACCTGGCAACGCAACGGATGAAAAATAGTTGCGAGAGGGCAGACAGTAGCGCTTGTCTAAAGTCTTTATCATTGACTTAAATCCCTCGTTTTCAACAGTGTTTATAGGAGCCATGTCTTTAGCTAGGTGATAAGCGATGGCGTTTGTTATGTCTTTGTGCCGCTGGGAACTTGAGGGGTATGGGGATGCACCGTGTAATGTCTGAGTTATTGAAGTTTGTGTGGTCTGGCGGCTGGTATTTTTTGGTGTGGCTCCCTTGTCTTTCATGGCTAACTCGTACTGTATTTTGTGGTGACGTCTGAGGTGGTTGTAGAGATTGGTGGTGTTACCTTGCGGGGCTGCCACAATGCCAAAGCACTGCTTACAGATTACGACTCGTTGCGCATCATCGTCAGGTTTAAACCCGAAAAAATTCCACACGGTGCAATGTGCTCCTTTTTTCGTTACCAATGTTGCTGCATCGTCACCACCAGGAATTTCCGAACTGGCGCTCATTTTTTCCTCTCTTTTGAATGAAACCAATGTTACTGCTCTAAATCCACCAAGTTATGTTACCGCTCTAAATCCACCAATGTATTCGGGTCTGCCGCTTTGATACACGTCACGTGAGTGACAGCAGAACGCCGCAAATAAGGAAGAGGGAGGAGAGAAACGATCGGGTCTGATTGGTGAATAAATAGGGTTTGGTTTTACACAGTGTGAGTAAGTTTGACTGATATAGCATCTTAGAATGTTGTAAGTAAATACGTGAACACGTGAATGCAGCATCTGAATACAGGGAAATACTATATATGCACATGAATCGCCATCATTTAAAAAGAAGATCGAATGTATGTATGAATCGAGATCGTGATTCATTTTTCGATTAATCGTGCAGCCCTAAAACATGCAGGTAGAATTAGTCATCAGAATGAACAGTTTGTTGTTTTGCAAAAAACAATGAAAATTGTCTAAAAGTAACACAGTGTGTAAGTTGTTCCTCTTACCTATTTATTTTCCTATGGGGGTCTTTTCTTCTTGTGCCCCAAAGCTTTGGAATTCTCTCCCCGTTAAGATCAGACAGGCCGAATCTTTGTGTTTTTTAATCCGCTCTTAAAACTGATTTTTCAGGACGGCTTTAAGGTGATTTCTTTTTTGTGCTGTATCTAAGATGGTTATTACATTTATATTTATTTTATGCGTTTAAAGCGCTTTGAGATATAGTAAATATAATTAACGATTATTCATATTATTATTACCCCCACCACTTTTCCACTCTCAGGAATTAAAAATATTTTCACCAGAAATGTGTACAAAAGCTTTGCTTGTCTACGAGTCTCAAAAATTTGGTCTTATTTCTATTTATTTTTTTTTTACACGCTTCAGCCTTATTTAAACTCTAAAGTTGGCCAGTTCTATGCAAAATCTCCAAAAAAAAAATGTAAGATTGATTACATTCATATCGCCTGTATGCTAATTCTATGTGAACGCGCTGAAACTCGGCAGTAACGTTTTTCACGTTAATGAACTCTGGAGGTGCTAATGTTCTGTATGTTTGAGTGTCTGATACAGTAATTCTATCATTTAGAATTAGATTTCATTCAACTTTGTCATTGCGCGAGTTACGGTACAAGGCAACGAAAAACAGTTAGCATCTAAGCAGAAGTGCATTGGAAGCAGTGTCCAATATTTACATATGTACAGGATGGTACGGCTTTGATACATGATGGATATGAATAAATAATGACAGACGAATGAATATAAATGAACCGTACATGGAAAAGTGCTTATATGCAAAGTGTACAATGGATAATGCAATGAAGGTGATATTGTAAACAATGTTTAGGAAAAGGTGATGTACATGTTTAGATGTAAAAAAAAAAAAAAAAAACCGCAACTAGTTTACTGGATTTGGACTGTAATATAGACAGTCTGCCACATTGGCCTCGGACTACAGGACTAAAGTGTCCATCAGTGTGCAGTTGATCACCTCATCAATGATGGAACTCTAATGAATGGACGTTTGGTGTCACCCAGATGAGAAGTTCCTTTTTGTGTCTGGAAGGTTTCTCCCTCATGAAGTCTCTGGGAGTTTTTTTCCTTGCCGCTGTCGCTACTGGTTCACTAAACCGATACAAACTTATGATGGATAAACTTATAGGGACTGATTTTATAAATTGAAGTTCTATTTGTAATCGATTAAATTCTGTAAAGCTGCTTTTGGGACAATGTTGATTGTTAAAAATTCAACACCAGTTTGATGATGTGAACCGGATGCACGTGGTTCGCAGGCAGCGATAAAGCCAGTGTGGCATTGTGGGAGTAATTGCCCCTCGAGCTTATCAATAATGAACTGATAACATTTAGCTGTGGTTCGTATCTCCCTGTCGCTCTCTCATTCCACTCCCTGCTGCTGAAGGCACACTGAGAGGAGAAGAGAGGCAGATACTAACTCATACACATCCTCTGAGAACTGCACTTAATGAGACTTTACCATCAACAACAGCACCGTTTTTATCCCCTCTGTTTTCATTCTTTGTCGCCAACGCTGGATTTTTTTTCCCTCCTTTTTGGTGGAAGAGGTCAGGATTTAACACCTGTTTGAGTCAGATCTCTTTCTCTGACGGTAGATATGAGCAAAACACTGCTCTGATTAGGAATAGATTATATTATCTCTCATATTTTAGACTTGTGCAGGAATCAAGATTTCAAGAACTAAAATCTGACCTTTTTTAAATTTCTTTCTTCAATCGCTTTTTTCCATCCCCCTCAACATTCGACCGTTTTCCTGTCACAATAAAGTAAGTCTTGTCCAATATCATCCTAATGACAAATTAGATTTTTAAACGTTACATGATCAAATATTCACCCACCCTGTTTTTGTGAGTTAGTTTGGGATGAAAGTGTGAAGATAGCTGATCCAGGAGGTTGAAGGCTTCCTCTGAGATGCATGAATCCAGTCAGCTTTCGCTTGTGGGCAATAAAAACCCTTCAGTAGTTACATTTAGCTCTTACATAAGTAGTTACATCTCATCAGATTCACCAGAGAGTCGCCTGGAATGGTTTTCCAACCATCTTGAAGGAGTTCCCAGAGATGTTAAGTACTTGTTGGCTGCTTTTTCTACACTCTCGGTTGCATTTGGATCGGGTGATCGCGGAGGCCAGATCATCGGATATCTCCTTGCTCAAACTGCCAAGCAACTGCAATCTGCTCTCTTACACACACACACACACACACACACACACACACACACACACACACACACACAGTCTTAAGAAAATGAGAATGAATAAAACAAACCAACTCCTTAGACCTGAAAGCTCCTGGGTTGAGTTTTACGCTCGTGTTTTGGGGGGGGAACCTGTGTATACCAGGAATGACACCAATCTACTCATCTTATATGTACATTCTACATGGGCAAAGGATTTGTAACATAAGTCGGAGTAGATCTTGAGTGGCCTGCTGTAGGTTTCTGACATGAGTGGAGTTTTGATATGAAATGAGTGTATTTAGAACCGTATCTAGGAATCCTTCATGGTCCAAGCTGTAATTTTAATAATGGAGAACAAAATCCTATCCATCCATTTATTCATTTATTTATTTATTTTTTTTTAACCAGAAGTAAACTTTTGCTTACATGTTCTCTGGTCTCCTGCAGGATCCTGTATGAAGTGTGTATTGATGAATGTAAATCTCTCTCTCTCTCTCTCTCTCTCTCTCTCTCTCTCTCTCTCTTTTCTAGAACAAGTTGAGGACCGGAGGCTAACTCTGATGACCGTAGAAGAAGGAGCGGCCGAGTTTGTTCTGTTACCTTCATGGAAAGTTTAGTGAAAGAAGAGCAGAGACCATAAAGCACCGTACAGATACACACCTGACTCTGAGGAACAGTCTGGAAAACTGGAGAAATAAGATCCCCTCTGTCTCCTTCTCTCTCTCCTTCTCTCTTTCTCTCTATCTCACTATCTCCTCTCTCTTTTTTTTTTTTTTAATCTATAAGTCCATGTTTCTCTTTGGCAGAGTAGGACAGCGTTACAGGTATGAGAAACAGGAGTAGTGCAGATTATAATATATTGTATTATAATGTGCCAAACACCTGAACAACCAAATAAGTGCCTCAGTGGGAATAAAATAAAGATGAAAAGATGAAAAAAAAAAAAAAATTTTGCTAGCAGAGCTTATAGCGAGTACGTCAAATTTTTTCGTTAGGGTAAAGCTGGGAGACGTGTCATTGCGTATACACTCGACGTCTAATTGCACTAAATCTTCATTCATTCGCTCTTTGTTCGAATTGTGTAGGGAGGCAAAAGTTTTGGCGCCCCATATCATCCAAACTGCTCCGCATATACTCAAGTCAGTACACCTCTGTTCTCATCAGACTGGACCGAGGCTCCTGTTGTAAAACTGTTCATCACATCTGTGTGTGTTTTTTTTTCTTTGCTTTTTATCCACACCAAGACAGTATGAACTGTCAGGGAGAATAAAAGGCTCAAACTGCAAACCTGAATCACTGTTATTGCATTGCTGTTCTTTTTTTTTTTCTGAAAGTGATTGTGTGTGTGTGTGTGTGTGTGTGTGTGAGCAAAGGAATAATTTTCTTATCCAAGATCATTCTCGCTTTTTTGTATTTCAGACAAAATGAGGGATTGCAGTCATATCCTTTTCTGCCTCTCGCACCACACACACCTCCTTCTTCCCTCTTATGTAAATTTCTTTTCTAAATTCTGACACAGGAAAAATCTTTTCACTCTGTTAGAGCGGTGATTGAATGCCTGATGCTGGGAGACCTGTAGTTTATAACCTTCACTACATTCCCAGACCGCATCTAAAGTCTGCAGATGAATCAGCCGCCAACTGAATCTGTAATGACTGATGCTTGAGTGGGTGTTTCGAACTCTCAAAGCTCCGCCCCCTTTCCTCTTGTCTCACATGAGCTATTTTTCATTCGGCGCTCTCGTCTCGCCTACTCGAAATGTGGTTTCCGTGCGTTGTGTCAGGCTAATTAGGGAAAGTTTTATGTTCGTTAGCGTGGAATAAAATGGTCACGATCGCAGTCAAAACGGATGACCTTTTTGACGGGAAAAAAATACCATTAAACGGGACTACAAAGGTAATAATAGTGTTTGACAGACATGTTTAGGCAGCATTGTCAAGCGCATCTGGGTAGGAGCCTAATACAACAGCCGTATCCACTCAAAAATCAACTCGATATATAATATGGATGTGCATCTCCATAAACGATGTATAAAGATACATATGTAGCAGCTACCTGTACCATACGACTTCCAATATGATGCGATGGTTCAGACGGACAACAAACCAATTTACTTAAAAAAAAAAAAAAAATTGTTTATTTTTTTCCTGTTGTCTGCAGGGAGATGCAGCTCTACCTCTGCCATGTTAATCTCTATTCTATGTAACTCAGGACGCGCCTCGGTCTCCGTAGTGTTGCGATTCGTCACGTTCACGCCGTTTGTATCAGTTCAAAGAGCTGTCGTCATGGATTTATAAGTGGTACCACCTACAGTCATTTTAAGTATCTTCAGGTTGTCCAGATGAGGAACGTCCTCAGCACCTGGTTTAAGAATGATGAGAGAGAACTCCTACCAGAAGTAGGGCATCGTGATGCATCAGGCAGGTCCAGAAAAAGAATCAGGGGAGGTGAGAGGAAGCATTAGGTATGATTCTTGTCTTGTTATAGAAAAAAAAAACATCTATATAATATTTCCACACACAAGTTAATTCTAATTTTAATCATGTTAAATGACTGTATAGAGAACGGCATGGAAAATGTGCAGCTGTATGTATGTGTGCACGATGTTATTCATCATGGCTCTGATTTATAGGCTCCTGTGTTTCTTAGCTGAAGCTGCCCGAAAGCTTTAGGGATGGAGGAGACACAGCAAGGTGGCCTACATAAGAGAAAAGAAATGCTCTTTATTAAGTTCACATTGGTATTAGAACTCCAGAGGGTCATATGCTCTCGAGCTGCTGGGGAAAACAAACATTTGTCAGTGTTACTTGGTGTGAACTTCATTCGCAATACAGTTCTGTGGTAGAAACCATCAGATTTTGTGCACTCGTTTTTTTGGGGTGTTTTTTTTCCTATATAATATGAACAGTTTTAAGGCACTGGTCATCTATAGTACAGTTTATTACAATTATACCAAATTTAATCACAGACATATCAGGCAAAAACACAAAAATATAACACATTTTTCATTATCATCTCTAAACAGTATTTAAGTGTTCGCTCGTGTGGTGTGTATTCGTGTTCAGGGTCGTGTGTCCCAGTCCGATTTTTCCATTCCCTGCAGAGGGGGCTTAAACTTTTCCCCTCATCAAGAAATCCAGATTGGATGAATATGTAAATTGAAAAAAACACCCCTGACGCACACCCACCTGCTTCTTCTGATAAACCCGAGTGATAAAAGAATGCATTTGCATAGTGAAGTCTGATGAGATTTAATATTTTATGATGAAAAAACACTTCAGATGGATCAGTGTGAATTTAGAATGGGACCTAATTCATTCACAAGCACACAAAAAAACAGCTCATGGTTTTACTGGGTAAAGTCGTAGCTTGTAACTGTAGATTTAGCAGATGAGTGGGTGTGTTACTTAAAAAAAAAAAAAAAAAAAGACAATAGACTGTAAATACACATTTATTCCTTTGCCTCAACATCAACGAACGTGTGCGTGTTGATAAAACGTCAAAATTGCGTCACACTTTTCTAAATGCAACCAAATAGCCATTTATATGAAAATATACCGTGGTCTGAATACTGAATTCTGATTGGCTGGGAGGTCTAACTTCAAACTGTTGAAAGAACAGGTCTTTTTTTTGCTCTAAATGAATGTAACCATAGTTATATACGATAACATTCACTTAATATTTACAGATAAGTGGATATATTTACTGGAGAAGATATAAAGTCATTCAGTCATATGCGGTTCTTCGTCAAACCTTGAGAACAAACTAGAAGACATACGTCTTTACATGTGGGAGCACGAAATCTTTTCATTCGAACTTGAAGACCCAAACCTGTTCCATGACGATGCCCCCGTACACACAAGCCAGCTCCATGAAGATCTGCTTTATATGGTTTGGAATGAAAGATCTCCTGCTATAGATCTCTGAACATGGATTGGAACGCTGAATGCACCACAGGCCTCCTCACCCTTGTTGCTGAATGAATCCCCTGGAAATCACCACAAGCGCACATCAAAATCTAGTGGAACATCTTTCCAGAAGAGTGGAGGTTCTTATAACAGCAACTGGGGACTAAATGTGGAATGAGGATGTTCAAAAAGCACACAAATTTAGGTGTCCACAACTAATGTCCAACTGTGATTTCATGATGAATTTATTGTTTTTGAATGTCTGAGTCTGGAAAGAGTGTTTAGAAGTTTTAATATTATCATTTGCTTTATTAGTAGTATTTCTGGCTTTACATCACCATATGAAAACAAGGTGTTGAATGCGTTCATCAAATCTGCTCATGACACTCAGATTCAGTATATTAGTATTTGAGTTTAATCTTCAATAAAGCGTGAAGGTTATTATAACAGCAAATGAACAGGTGTCCACGTACCTTGGTCCATATAGTGTTCATGTAATCCTAGAGCAAATTTACCCTTTTTTTTTTTTTTTTATCTATTCCGACAGCTTTAATCCGACAATGCTGGAAAAAGACCATGGTATAAACTGGATAATCCATGGATAAGAGCGAGTTACACCATTTTTATGCATTTTATGGAGGCACCGGCACTCCTCTTCACATCAGGTGGTAATTCAGCCTTTCTTTACTTATTTAATTTGGTGTCTGGGTATTTAAAACACCACCTTATTAGGACTTGCGTGTTTTAGACGATTAAATGATTGTATAAAGGATTGAATCTGCTATGGTTAAAAGGCTGTATTTACATACACCTGTAAACTAAAGTTGGAGATGTGATGTGGTTTATTGGTGGCATTTGTATTCCTGTTTGATCCCCCGGATTTAAGCCCTCTTTGGTTCATCAGGGGGACGTCTGTAATACGTCCTCATTGATACAACTCTCACATCTGGACTGCGATACAATTACTACAGGAGGAGTGAGTTTCTAGCAGGTTGTGTTTTCTACAATCCCAGATGTTCACTTAATTAAATATCTAACATGGAAAAGCTGATAAATAAATCTGTAAGTAATTAGCAATTAAATATAAACAATTCATTTAAGTATTAATGTCAATATTTAACTAGCTATGGAACTATATTTCCAACGTGATAAGGTCATGTGGGTTCAGTGTTCACTAACAGATTGATGGTCACTGATACACACTACGAGCCTCAATACAGCCAGCAGCAGGAGTCAAACCTTCATTCTTTTTTCCAACACGGGGAGTCGTCTGTGTATAAGATCCCTGCTGTGTATCTGGACTGGACTAAAATAACCAGACCATTGAATATGGTGCAAAACAGTAGACTACAGGACTTGTAATTTTGACTATAATAGATTTGGTTGGAATAAATCTAAAAAGAGGAAAAAAACAGCTTTGTTTACGTTACAGTTTGTCCAGATAGTTATACAGATACCTAAAAAACAACAGTTCCTCAACCACAGTTACATCATTCTTTTCATATCTGGTCTGGTTAGAAATGTATGCTCAGATGCTCATGTGTAAATTATACACAGTCTAGTAGATTAGATTAAATTAGAGTCACTGATCAGGACAAAAAAAAAAAAATTAAATAAATCCAGACGTTCTTTTCCTGTTGTGTCTGCAGGAAGACGCAGCTCTACCTCTGCCATGTTAATCTGTATTCTGTGTGACTCTCGCCTCGGCCTCCGTAGCGTTGCGATACGTCATATTCAACAGCGGTGCTGAGAGAACACGCTCGAGAAAAGAGAAATCGATCTACATATCAAATATTGGTCACGAATTATTGGACACTTTCTAAATAATAAAAGTGTAGTGTATCTACTAACAATTCTATATAAATTAATCATTTTTAGCAATGCAAATATGGTAAAAACTATGCATCACAATACAAACGCCAATTTGTATTTCTGTATTTAAAAAAACACATAATCTGTACTTTTAGCATAATGTATTTGGTTAAATCGCTAGTAGGCATTGGCCAGTGGTGTAGAAGCGTAAGAGTGTGACAGGTAAAGAGACTTATTATACAAAGTGCATGGTAAAGCCTAGCAGGGAAATTTGTCATGTACACACACACACACACACATTGCCTGTTTGAGAAAATCAGGGTCAGTGTCGAGAGGTGTGGAGGAGCATAGTATGGTGGTGTTATTTGATTGATTTTAGGACCGCTTTCCCTTTACTTCTGATAAAGGACAATAAGTCTTTCTCTCTTACTTTGATAGCTTTGCTGATTGTTGCACGAGAGTCGAATCTGCAGTGTATTTCTCCAGGCTCTAATCAATGACGAGCACTCGCAGGGGGGGATTACACTCCCAGGTGTCTGACCCTTAGAGACTCTTCTGCCTTCAATCTGCAACTCAGCATGATGGGAATTGGACGTCCTTTTTTTCTTATTACAGTTTAATGGCTAAATCTTGTCGCTCTGGGGGAATTTACAATTTGGCAGCATCTCAGGGGAACATGCTGAGGTGCAACACTGGCCCAAAAACAAGTTATTTAAAAAAAATAATAATTTTAGGTTTTTATGTTTGTAATCATTCCACACACACGTATGCATAACGTGCAATGCTCCAGACACCTCAGAGAAAAGTCTTCCTGATGTTTGTAGGCTGGTTTAGATATAGACGTTCTAATAGTTTTTGTCCCACCATAATTTAATTATAATTATTTTTAATAATATTTATAGACTTCAATGCCGGTACGGTAGGATTGGACGTACTGCGCGTCATCTCCAAACCTTTATATTACCAGTGGCTACTTTTACTACTTCATCATCTAATAATAATCTGTGTTTGCATATCAACTCTACAGTTTGAGTCCTGAATCAGGATGACATCACTGAGCAGTGTGTTTGTATACAATGGTAATGAAAAGTCTTCAAAAACGACGTTTTTTTTGTTTGTTTTTTTTGTGGAAAAATGATACAATGGCACCTGACTTCTGAAATGATGAAATGTTAAACAGTAATTTTTTTTTTTTTTTTATGTTTTTGTGAGGAATAGGAAATAGAAAAAATATATAAATAAAAAAGCTAGAATGTCATTGATGGGAAATCCCCAGATACTCCCTACACTACATGTCCTTCCCACCAGCGATGAGTCGTTAATGAACGATCGGTTCATTTTGAACGAGTCTTCAATGTGACTCAGACGAACGAGCCGTCTCAAAGAACAATCCGTTTATTTTCTACTCGGACGTGCACGAGCAAAGCGTGTAGTCCGAGTCGTTCGTTCTTTTATCACGTGAATCTCATAAAGACGCAATGCAGTGCATCACACAGGAAACATAATTGAGTCTCATGAGTCCTCTGGTTTGAGTTGTTTTTTTGTCACGTGACTCCCATATACTCTATGCAGTTTTATAAATATATACACGTACACATATATAAATTATTGGAACTATAGTCGTGTATGTACATGTGTTGGGGATCTGCTTATTTAAAATGTAACATTTTATTTTATTTTCTGATAAAAGGAACAAAATGATCTAAATGACTCGAAAATAGATTTAAAACAAGATTTAAAAACCATGTCACTAAAATTACCTGATTTACCCCCTGCCTTTCTACCCCCTTATCCACCAGCCAACCGACCCGAATTTCTGACCTGCCTTCCCCACAACCTTATTACCTCCCGATTACTCACCTACAGTACCTCCAAAACTCTCTACCAAATTTCAATAAAAATAGCAGAAAAAGCACCCAATACCTAAATCTAATACAGTGATAAGCCCTACTTGAGCAAGATCACAACCAGGCAGGAGTCACCTGATGGTGCACATTGTATCAGGAAACGTATTATTGTTCAGTCATACTTAAAATCAGATTTCCAATCTCATGTACTGTCTTTTTTACTTGCAGTGGAACCATTTGGTGTGACTCATCTCACCCTGCACTAAGGGTAAAAAAAAGGTGGATGGGTGGAGACCGGTGCATTACTCCGGCCAATCAACCGTGAAACGTGTGTCTCACTCCAGGTCGTGCCGGAAGCTGCTCAGATTGCCCAGCACTTTCTCCAGAAACCCTATCTAGTGCCGATCTGCTTCAGCACAGTTTGGGCGACGCACACTTCATTATTTTAATGGGAAGCCAGATGGCAGCCTCTTCTATGGGCTCTGTTAGTCTGATAGCTCTATTCATCAACGGCCTACACCATCCACCGACTTCTCCAAATTATTTATAAACTGCAGACTTTTCTCTCTTTCCCCTGCCTCCGTCTCCTTCTCTATATCTCTCGATCTCTCCCTCTCTTTCTCCCATGCAGAGCTTCAAGCTAGGAAGCCATAGTGGAATAATTATTCATTAGGATCAACAGATGAAAAATAACGCATCTGTCTCATAAAGAGCTCCGTCTCACGAGGAACTCTCCTCGGCTTAACGGCTCGGTTCCCATTTGTCTTCTGCAAAGTGTAAGAAATCCTTTTCGTCCCTCCGTTCGCCCAAAAGGATCTTTTAATTGACCAGCTAAATATGCTAAAGACATTTATTATGATTGTTCCTGATGTTATTAGGGAGTAAAAGAGTTTGTGTAGAAATAATCGAGCGAGGTTGAATAAGGTATAAATCAAAGTCTGGTTGCCGAGGTCTGGTACGGATCGCCATCCGTTAAACCCCGCTCAGCACCTGTGTTACGCGGTCTAAATGTCTCTCTGTCCATGGCTTTCTCTCTCTCTCTCTCTCTCTCTTTCCATTTAAAAATGATCAGTGTGAACGTTTTGCGTTCAGTAGATTACCTGTAAAATTAATGACAAGGATCCAAGTTATTCCGTTTCAATGGTTGCTTTTGTAACTAATGCAATGTCAGAGTTCCATTAGACTTTGGATCTGAAAGGTTGTGATTTCAAATACTGGCCACAACAAGCTGACATTCTTGGGCCCCTGACCAAGGCCCTTAACCCCTTTAGCTGCTCAGTTGTATACATGAGATGAATGTAAGTCGTTTTAAATAATGGCATCTACCAAATGCCATTAATTTGAAAAAAAAAAAAATATATATATATATATATATATATATATATATATATATATATATATATATATATATATATATATATAAAATGTTTTTTTTGCAGTAGCATCCAATGACACATTTCTTTTGAATGCAGCAGAAAGCGAAAGCACCAGCATACTTTTTGTCTGTACGTCCTTCAAACATTATGACAAGGAATGAATACCTGCAGCCTGAAAGGCACTTCTTTAGGATTCTTGATTATTTGTTAGTAGCTGCTACATTGCTTTGGTTCCACTCTAAATTCTACCTGTTTATCAGATTGTGGCCCTCGTTGGTTGCACCTGCATACCTGTCCACTTATCAAGCCACACGTGGACAGAATTGCTTATTCTCATACTCTTTCAAGACAAAACTTATTTTATTAGAACCGCTATATTTGGATTATGTAACTACACAGACGGTCCAGACTTGTTTGCATCATTTCCCGTGGTCTCTACACCAAACTGCATCCATTATTCGCTTACAATTCTCATGCATCCTCACACAACTTTTTATACTTGAGTTCATTCCAAAGTGAAAACTTTAGCACTTGTAATACTTTTATCGCCCAGACAGAGCTTTCCGCAAAAGATTTCAAAACTGCCTCAGTCAAGCTCTAAAAAAAGCAAAAACAGTAGTAAACCCAAGTGTATGGATCTGTTTTAGACCCTTTTTATATAGAGTGTGTTTCTGAACTTTTCTCAGCTTAACCAAGCCTGAAATACAGATATGTTCATGGTAGAGAATTACATTTGTTTGCTTGAAGGAGGTTTTTCACAGTCAAACTCCACACACACTTAAAAAGCAGGATAGACTGAAGTATATCTATAGCTAAACACCAGGACTTGGGTTCAGAGATTTTCTGCTTCTTTTTTGATGTGTACTCAAGCAGTGTGGATACGAGAATCTGTAGGTATCTCTTAGGAAGTGTGTGTGTGTGTGTGTGTGTGTGTGTGTGTGTGTGTGTGTGTGTGTGTGCGCCAGAAGCCAAGGTTATAGTCCACACACATTCTTTCTCCTGAGATCGACTTGATAATGAACTTCGCCGTTGCTGTCCTGGTGAAGAAAGAATGACCTTGCATAGTATTTGTGTGTGTGTGTGTGTGTGTGTGTGTGTGTGTGTGTGTGTGTGTGTGTGTGTGAAACTTAACAAAAGAGCCTTGAGAATACAATGCGCTGGTGGAAAGTCCCCGGAGACGCAGAGCGGACGCTTCCTTCACCTTTCTTCTCACCGTTATCATTTATTTTGTCTCTTCACTGAGCATCTTGGTCTGAACTTTGCATCAAACCCAGCCTCAGCATCTCCTGCTCTCCTGCATGATTATAAACATCTGGAGAATGTTATGTCATTTTGAACGCTCTGATCGCCAGATAATCCCTTTTTTGGGGGTGGGGGGGCGTCAATGTGGGACGAGTTGTATAGAGATTTGAGGGGTTTTGCTGTGATTACAGGGACGAATTCGTCATGGAAACGAAAGGACAAAAGGGACATCATTTCTAATGCATGAGCATGACTGGAGCAAACCCGCTGATCCTTACATGCCTAAGAGCCCTTTGTATTTGTTTCTTGTTCTCAGAGACATCAGGATGTTAAATCCTGTCCGGCTCGAGGAGCAGGAGGAGGAGGAGGAGCAGGATGAGGATAAGGGTTAGACTTGTTTTTTTGTACATAAACCCATCCATGTGTGAACTCTCAATCTCTTTATTGCCTTTTTTTTAACCACTGGAAAATGTTTTGCTCTCTTTCAGGGGCATTTTTAAATTACTCCCCTGCCACTACATTTGAGACATTTTCAGCTCTTGTGTGTGTCTTCCCCCCCCCCCTCACTCCTGTATAACCTTTTGCTCTACGTTCACACACTTCTCACATCACTCCAGCTCTTTAATACACTTCTGTTATACAAGAACAAGGCTCCAGGAGATTGCTCTTGTATAAGAATGTATATGTCACTCTAAAATTATCTGCTTTTTAAATAAAAGCGATGCGGCGAACAATTTCGAAAATCGTTCCCACTACAATTTCCAGTGTCCAGAATTAAATGTTTATTCCAAATTATTTACAAAAAATGCGTCTGATTTTATAAAAATATTTTCAATATAAACAGAATAAGTCACATACTGATTGTAATGATTATAAAAATCCTGTTCTTTCTGCAAAAACACTATACTTCATTCAATTGAGCGCTTTTAACAATGGATATTGTCCCAAAGCATTTTTCAACGTATTGCATTAATACTGAAGACGTCCAAACTATGAATAAACACGTGGAATTTTATTGTGAACAAAAACGTGTTAAACGAATATGCTGCATATTTTCAATTCGTCTCTTGGTTTTCTCTCAATCAGCCTCATGTAGTAGTCACCTGGAATGGTTTTCCACCAATCTTGATGGAGTTCCCAGAGGTGTTGAGTGCTTGTTGGCTGCTTTTCCTTCACTCTCTTGTCCAACCCTCATCCCAACAAGATAACTGATGGTCTAAAGCACATTAAGAAGACAAGAAATGCTACAACTCTTGACAAGGCCTTAGTCTTGTAAACTAAAAACCATTCCAGACTACCTCATGAGCCGTACTATCAGTTATCTTCGGCTCACGGTGAGCTTCGCCTTTTATGGAGTTTTGTGGGCGTGGCTAAATCTAAATCAGCTATTTCATGAATGTGCGGAGTACTTTAGTTTTTAATAATTTAATATTTAATTAATTAATTAATTGGTTTGTTTGCTTGTTTATTACAGATAATTAGCATTCAGCCCCATGCACACATGAGTATGAGTTAAGCACTTTGGTTGCCAATGAAAACATTGCAGACTTGTCATTGACATACTCACAAAATTTGGATATGGTTAAAAAAAAAGTTAATCTGCTGCAGAAAAACCTAAAAATATATAGCAAACAATAGATAAGTTCTCTAGCAAGCTAATTTTTATTACTACAGTACATTGTATTCCGAATTTAGCCAGGTAGCTAGCATTAAAACGAGTATCTATGGATATTAGCTAGGATTACGCTTTGAACACATTGTGATACAAAACGTTCAAAAGATTCATGTGAGTGTCCCCATTTTAAAAGTTGACCAAAGTCATGAGAAGTGTTTGTGGTCGTAGTAGAATCTTCATCGTATGGTGCGTTTTTACATTATACACACACATAAGCAGATGGTGTGTCGCTGACAGATGTATGCGTACGCTTCCTTTATTGCGGTGTGTCTCCAGGCTGTGGGACTCCGGTGGGGTTCATCTACTGGAAAATAGCCTTCATCCACACATCTACCCCCCCCGTGACACCGTGTCATTGCAGTCTGACATGCTAATATTCACTACCTTTCTCCTTCACCTTCATGGTCGTCTATCAGGACTGAAGGTTTTACGCTAAACTGTGCTAGTTTTGGAGCCAGGTGAAAAAAAAAAGTCTTAATGTAGGTAAAATGTCCTTTTTTTTTTACTACAGGACGTCCCACAAGTCTGCATGCATGTCCATTTTCTCAGTGTAGCTTATATTGTATATTATTAATTCAGACAGCTTTTAAGAATGCTTTTGCAAGTCTCCAAAAATGTTGGCACCATGGACCAGTTTCAAGCAGTTTTTCAGTGTCCCAGACTGAGGTGGGGTGAGTTGTATTTTATATAATGTGTGTATTATATTATGCTTAGTATTTATTTATTAATTGAATTAGTACATAAAGAAGAACTCAACTCAACATAATGCAGACTCAATGGGAGCTTCATTTATTGATGCATTAAAAGAAACTGTGACTGAAACAAGTGTGGGAAATTGGCAAAGACAGAAGTGCAGTCCACGAAAGCCAATACAATGGTTTGAAGACCCCTGATCTTATAGTGTAAATACATTTACATTAGATACCTACATATATACATACTTACATACATACATACATACATACATACATTGTGTTAATTCTTCCAATACATGGAGACATTTGGAATGCTGTGTAGATACCCATGTTTCTGAGGTATTCTTGTTTTAAATTCACAACTTTCAGGAGAACAATCCAGATTTTTAGGCATTTGATATTAAATGCTCTCCAGAAGGAAATTAGAAACCGGTTGTTGGGGTGAAAAACGGTGCGCAATGAGAATTAAAAGTATTAATCATGTCACCAAATAGATTCAAACTAAAGTAATGAGTCTGGTTTGAAAAATGTAAGAGTAGAAAGTACAGATATTTGTGTAAAAGATTTAATAAATGATAGTAAAATGTTGTCTAAAAAATACTGATGTAAAGAACTGATACCATAAAAATCTACTTAAGTACAGTAACACAGTATTTGCACTTCATTACTTCTCACCTCTGATTAGCAGTAAACCTGTTTCATTAGTGTGTATCTCTATCTGTGTGATGTCACTCGCATTTATACACTCGTCTCTCCATTGTTTGGTTGATGGTTGAGTTGGAGATTATTTGTTTTCGTATTCATCAAGCGTTCTTTACCTATAAGAGTAAGGGGGTGTGGCATGAGGCATCTCAAACGCACTCTCGCGATTGGCTGTTAAGCAGTTCAACATGTTGTACCTTTGACTTTCTGTTTCAGAAGGAAAATTCATTTTATCTACTTCATTATTTATCTGCTTATGTTTTCTGCTTAAGATATATTGAGTGGGAGTAAAGAGTGCAGTGGAGTCATTCAAGTTCCTGGGATCTATCATCTACCAGGAACTGAAGTTAGAGACACATGCTGACTCCATCACAAAGAAGGATCAGCGAGGATGATTCTTCCGTCTCCAGGTGTGGAAGTTCAACCTTCCACATGTTCTGTTGGTGCTCTGTCTTGTGTATGTCGATTATATATCTGATTTAACTCAGCTACCAGATCAGACATTAGAACACTATAGAGGACAGTCCAGACTGCTGAGGAGATTATTCATGCTTCTTAGCCCACTGGTCACAAACTATACACCACTAGAGTAAGGAAATTAACATCCAATATCACAACGGACATCATTACTCGCCTATTAGCTTTTTGAACAATGTTGAGCACCAGAACAACCAGAACATTTAAACTCATACCTGTAACCAAACATGTGCAATATACAGTACGTGAACCGTTTAAGTGCCAACATGTGCAATTGTACAACCCCAATTCCAAAAGAAAGTTGGAACACTGTAGAAAATGTAAATAAAAACAAAATACAGTGAATTGCAAATCTCACGAATCCATATTTTATTCACAATAGAACAAAAAACATAAATGTTAAAACCATTTTAAGAAAAAAAAAACTTATTTTGAATTTGATGGCTGCAACAAGTCTCAAAAAAAAGTTGGGACATGGCCAAGTTTACCACTGTGTAGTAGTCAGCTCAGGGTGTTCTTTGTTGTATTTTTTGTTTCATATGTTTTTTAAATGGTGAAAGGAAAAGGCTGCAGGCCTTTTACACAGTATTCCAACATTTTTAGAATTGAGGTTGTATATACTTTTTCTATTTAATATTAATTAAATTGCATATACCTTCACAATTTTTCAATGCACTACTTTCCACTTGCACATATCGGTATATTGGATCTGTAAATTTTGCATATGCCATCCCGACTGCAACTTCGGCATAATTTTTTCTCTCTAAAATTTATACGTATTGTACCTAGAAGCTTCTCTCACCAAGACACATTGCTTGTGCGTGTGTGAGCCCACTTGGCAATAAAACCTATTCTGAATCTGATTCAGGTAGTTGAGATGATGGATAATTCGCATGCACTACGGAGAAATGAGAACGAGTACAAATCTCCTGTTTCCATATTCTGAATGTTCTTGGTTAGTTTAAACCAGACTGATGCTTTAATGTCTGTGGCTGCTCGTAGCATATCAATGTGATGTCACTTGACGGTCGACGATCCCACTGCCAAATTCCCAATTGAGAGGCTTAAATTTTTTCTGGTCGTAGGTCAGAGTCACACAGCAAGTGTGCCACTAGAGACCAGAAAAAAGAAAAGCCAACAGCTCTGGTATTGTTTTGCCACAATGGGGGCACATTAGACACAGCCGAAGGGGGCTTCATTCAAGTAACCCAATCAGGCAGTGCTCCAGCGACAGCTTAATTACCTGCTTCTGTAACTGTAATCATGCTTAAATATTTATAATGGGAAAGTGTTTGCATGGAGTTTGGGGGGAGTCGGGGTGAATGATGGTAAGGGGGTAAGGGTGAAGGGGGTCTTTATTTAGACTTGACCTTTCTGCCAGCTTCATTAGCATGAGCTTATTAGCTCGCTTTTCTGTCGCTGGCCTCGGGCCGTTATTGATTTTGATTACACCCAAGAATGTAGGTTAAAGCGCGAAGAATAAAATGACATGCGCTTATCAATGTTGCAGGGGGGCCTAAAGGGGATTTCAAGATGAGAATGTGTGTGTGTGTGTGTGTGTGTGTGTGTGTGTGTGTGTGTGCACGAGAGAGAGAGAGAAAGAGAGCATTATTGTGCTATTGTGTTATTCTGACTGAATCTTTATCTTTAGTTTGCACCCATTGTCTATAATCAACTATGAACGTGTCAGGTTCATTCTCAGCTCTCTGGCTTTTGTAGGCTCAGCGCTTTGACTGACCAGACTGATTAGATTGGATTTTTTTTTTTTTGCTCATTGTGAATTACTTCCACTGGGTCCACACACACACACACACACACACACCATAGAGAGCTCTCCATTAGGCTGCCCAGATGCCCTCAATCACCAAAAAAACACACAAAAAGGCCTTTCATGTAAAAATGGGGTGGATAGCATTCCCTAAAGTCGGAAGACAAGCAGATGGCAGAGTCTCTTCTAACTCTTTCTCTTCTCCCTCATCCTTTCTTTTTTCTAAATCACGTTTCATTCCCGAAGACTACTTTCCATGCTTTTTTTCTGAAAGTAGTTTCCCGGTCAGGCCTTTCAGAGCATTTTATTCCCCTCTGCTGCTCTGTTGTTTAATATTCTCCCATTAAAAATACATCCCCAATGGAGCTGTCAATCATTCTGCCCTGTGTACCTTGAAAAAGCTATAACGCTCCATCACCACCACCACCCCCCAGTACACCCACACACAAACACAGCTCCCTATTAACCTCCACTGACTCCCACTGAGATCGATATAGCATATAGCCACATATCACACTCCGTCCACTAAGTGAGGCCAAGGCAATTCTGAGAGCAGCTTCAGGCCTGATAATGCCACTAAAGGCCTGTAAGATCTGCCAGTCTGGGATCAGATATATAGATTTGTGATAGTGTAATAAATAAAGAAGCATTTCAAATATGGCTGACCCTCTATACAACCTTTGGGCGTATTTATGGCGTAAAGATGAGACGTGACTTTTTTTTGTGTCCAAACATTGTTTGAGTTGCAGAATGTGATTAAGTGCTGAGTATTAAAAAAAACCTGGAGGGCCAATGAAATGATATTTGGGGAAAAAAAAAGAAATCGTAGCTCTTTTAACACTCTCACCATCCATCCTGAATATTTGTCCACTCAAACCGGAATGTAACCACTTTCATTATCATATGTGCCAATATTTATTCACATCACTGAGATTCCTGGGACTGTATCACATCATATCACATCAAACGCACATACACACAGTTGATGACAGTGGCACGTGCTTGGGTTCTGGTCTAATAACTATTCAAACACAATCATTGGTGAAATTGAGTTGAGGGAAAGGCGGGCTGATTGATAGTCAGTCGTCGTGGTGAGGCATTCGGCGTGTCAGTCACGAGTGAGGTACGACTGCGTGATGTTCACTAAGCACGTAATGCGCTCCTTTTCGGGGTCAGGGTCAGCGGAAGTCGATTTATTTTACCTCTGTGAAGGATTGTTCATATCCTGCTGTGTGATCCAGTAACATGGTAAAAATGACTTAAAGACTGCAGTGTACATTACCATTTCCCAATACTGTTCACTTAGATTGTGTCCAATCATACCTCTTACTGTCACGGCCTTTTACTGTCACTGCGTCTTTCTGTCACTGCCTCTTTCTGTCACTGCGTCTTTGTCACTGCCTCTTTCTGTCACTGCCTCTTACTGTCACTGCCTTTTTCTGTCACTGCCTCTAACTGTCAATGCTTCTTTCTGTCACTGCCTCTTACTGTCACTGCCTCTTTCTGTCACTGCCTCTTACTGTCAATGCCTCTTTCTGTCACTGCGTCTTTGTCACTGCCTCTTTCTGTCACTCGTCTTTTTGTCACTGCGTCTTACTGTCACTGGGTCTTACTGTCACTGGGTCTTACTGTCACTGCGTCTTACTGTCATTGCCTCTTACTGTCGCTGCCTCTTTCTGTTGCTGCGTCTTATTGTCGCTGCCTCTTTCTGTCGCTGCCTCTTTCTGTCACCGCGTCTTACTGTCGTTGCATTTATCTGTCGTTGCCTCTTTCTATCACCGCGTCTTACTGTTGCTGCCTCTTTCTGTTGCTGCCTCTTTCTGCCGCCACGCCTTACTGTCGCTGCCTCTTTCTGTCACCGCGTCTTACTGTCACCGCCTCTTTCTGTCGTTGCCTCTTTCTGTCGCTGCCTCTTTCTGTCACTGCCTCTTACTGTCACCGTCTTACTGTCACTGTGTCTTACTGTCACTGCCTCTTCGTAACTGCCTCTTACTGTCACCGCGTCTTACTGTCACCGCCTCTTTCTGTCACTGCCTCTTTCTGCCGCCACGCCTTACTGTCGCTGCCTCTAACTGTCGTTGCCTTTCACTATCGTTGCCTCTTTCTGTCACTGCCTCTAACTGTCAATGCTTCTTTCTGTCACTGCCTCTTACTGTCACTGCCTCTTTCTGTCACTGCCTCTTACTGTCAATGCCTCTTTCTGTCATTGCCTCTTACTGTCGTTGCCTCTTTCTGTCACTCGTCTTACTGTCACTGGGTCTTACTGTCACTGGGTCTTACTGTCACTGCGTCTTACTGTCATTGCCTCTTACTGTCGCTGCCTCTTTCTGTTGCTGCGTCTTATTGTCGCTGCCTCTTTCTGTCGCTGCCTCTTTCTGTCACTGCGTCTTACTGTCGTTGCATTTATCTGTCGTTGCCTCTTTCTATCACTGCGTCTTACTGTTGCTGCCTCTTTCTGTTGCTGCCTCTTTCTGTCGCTGCGTCTTACTGTCGCTGCCTCTTTCTGTCACCGCGTCTTACTGTCACCGCGTCTTACTGTCGTTGCCTTTCTCTGTCACCGCCTCTTTCTGTCACTGCCTCTTACTGTCACCGCGTCTTACTGTCACTGTGTCTTACTGTCACCGCCTCTTCGTAACTGCCTCTTACTGTCACCGCGTCATACTGTCGCTGCCTCTTTCTGTCACTGCCTCTTTCTGCCGCCACGTCTTACTGTCGCTGCCTCTTTCTGTCACCGCGTCTTACTGTCACTGCGTCTTACTGTCGTTGCCTTTCTCTGTCGTTGCCTCTTTCTGTCACTGCCTCTTACTGTCACTCGTCTTACTGTCACTGTGTCTTACTGTCACCGCCTCTTCGTAACTGCCTCTTACTGTCACCGCGTCATACTGTCGCTGCCTCTTTCTGTCACTGCCTCTTTCTGCCGCCACGCCTTACTGTCGCTGCCTCTAACTGTCGTTGCCTTTCACTATCGTTGCCTCTTTCTGTCACTGCGTCTTACTGTCACTGCTTCTTTCTGTCACTGCCTCTTTCTGTCGCTGCTGCCTCTTTCTGTCACTGCGTCTTACTGTCACTGGGTCTTACTGTCCCTGCCTCTTTTGTCACTGCCTCTTACTGTCACTGCGTCATACTGTCGCTGCCTCTTTCTGCTGCTATGTCTTACTGTCGCTGCCTCTAATTGTCACTGCCTCTTTCTGTCGCTGCCTCTTTCTGTCGTTGCCTCTTTCTGTCACTGCGTCTTACTGTCACTGCCTCTTTCTGTCACTGCCTCTTTCTGCCACTGCCTCTTTCTGCCACTGCCTCTTTCTGTCACCGCCTCTTACTGTCACTGCCTTTTTCTGTCACTGTGTCTTACTGTTGCAGAAATTACAATATTCTACCTCATGCTGCTTTTTTGCACTGTTTATTTTCAGCAAAGTCTGTGAATACTTATTTACATATGATTTAATTATTATTTTTTTTATACATTTGCATATATTTCAAACAAACTTCTTTCATGTTGTCATTATGGGGTATTGTTTGTAGAATTTTAAATAAAATAATTAATTTAATCCATTTTGGAATAAGACTAACAAAATGTGGAAAAAGTGAAGATGACAATAAAGTTAAATCTATTGTAATCCAATCTAATCTAATCTAGTAGTAGTGTAGTATTAGAAGTCACTGTATATTTGGTGTCACCTGAGCACTGAGATATATATTTATATTTACATTGATTAGGCATAACATTATGAGCACCTGTTTAATATTAGTCTCCTTTTGCTGCTTAATCAGTTTTGACCCTTCGATCATTAACAGCTTTAACTTCTTCAGCAGTTTGAGCTACAGGAGCTCGTCTGTTGGATCGGACCACACAGACCAGCCTTCGCTCCTCACGTGCACAAGGAGCCTCAGCCCCCACGACCCTGTCACCGCTTTACCACTGTTCCTTCCTTGGAGCACTTTTGATAGACACTGACCACTGCAGACCAGGAACATCCCTCAAGAGCTGCAGTTTTGGAGACGCTGTGACCCAGTCGTCTAGACATCATAATTTGTCAAACTCATCAAACTTTTAAAAATCCTTACGCTTGTCTTTCATTCCGATCACAACTTCTCTGTAGGGTTCAAATCCTTCAAAGTGAAACTGTCACCTCACAACAACTTGAGAATTTTTTTGATTTTTATTATGACCCTGACTGATCGAATGTTTTGTCCACCGGCTGAAAATATCTTTTTTTTTAATGACAAAAAGGGTCATTTTTTTAACCTTTCAGTTTTATACAGTACGTTCTCTGAGGTCCTGTTGATGATTTTGGGGTTCATTTCTCCTACACCTGAAGCAACACTCGGTGGGGCATTTGCTTTTATGATAAATGGCTTTGATGTTAAATAAAGAATTAATCTATTGATATTCAATATTTTGAATTTCAGTCATTCTTGCACATTCTTTTAGAGGGTGCCAATAATTGCTGTTAACCATATTTGTGCAGCGGTGAAGCCAGGGAAAGTGCGTTAGTGGGTAAAAGGTGATGTAGTTCACATTTGCGCATTGTGTGTGTGTGTGTGTGTGTGTGTGTGTGTGTGTGTGTGTGTGTGTGTGTGTGTGTTAATGACAGAGGGACTGGTGCAGGTCCACAGAAGGAGACACTCTGCCCCAGTAATCAGGGCTTCAGGACAAAGGCAGCCATCCATAAATTGTATTACCTACTTATTTATTTCTTTCGCACCCAATTGACTCTGAATTGCTCGGAACAACCTGGCGGACAGCTGCACTCTTGTGACTCCACTTTATTCTCATTAACATGGACAGGAGTCTCTCTGCACTTCTCTCCTGTCAATCTTTTTCTCCTTCTCACTCACTTTGGGACTCACTGGCTTTACTGTAGAAGTCTCTGTTCAGGGCTGCTGCAAGGGCATCGAGCCTAGTCCACCACACACACACACACACACACACACACACACACACACACACACACACAAGAGGGTAATGGATTGATAATTGAGTCTTAGAAGGTGTCAAAAGACATCAGGACTGTAGAAAGGTTCTAGAGCCCAACTCCATCACTGTGCCACTACGGTCCATTATAAGGCCAAGAAATAGAGAGATGGAGTAGCAAAAAAAAGCCTACACACATAGAAAAGATTCTATAGCTCTATTAGGAATGTTCAGATTTTAGAGGTGCATTATTTCTTTTATGGACTGGGATGAAATGATAAAATATAGACTTACTCTGGAATTTCATGGAACCACCCAAGGCGTTGATGAAAAACCGTCCCCAGTTGAAGAGAACACTATCCAGAGGCAGACCTAGACAGGAAGATCCACAGAGGGAAAAGGGGCAGGAACAGTGGTCACTGGAACCTCAGGAGCACAACAAGTTAAACAAGTTACAGTGTCCACTCATCCTTAGTACAAACCTGGTCAATGATGTGGTGGTTTAATCCATGTTTATCTTTCAGGGAAATAAGAAACAGATTTAGGCAGGTGAGGTTTAGAAATGCAGCACGGGTTCAAAAATCATAATCCAGAATAGCAACCAGGGCAAACTGGTCAAAAACTTAAGCGAGGTTAGAAAGAAAACTTCAGTCATTAGTGTGTGAAATTCCAGTGTGTGATTCTGGACAGATCATTTGAGTTACACTGAGTTGGACTAAAACCCATAAAACTGATATTTCTGACCTCTGACTAGAAAAAAAGGAAATGTTGAACTCATACTTAAAGTTGAATGTGATATCAGATAAACAAGGCTGCTCACCTCATCTAGTGTCACGTAAATGAAGTAGATTCATTATTATACAGATACAGTATATGGTTCTTTCCCAAAACAAAGTTGGAGTCACATTTTGTTTTATTCCATTATCTTGGACATCTAAACCAGTTTCAGCATGACAAAGCCCCTGTGAACAAAGCCAGATCCATAAAGATCTGCTTTACAAGGGATGGAGTAGAAGATCTCCTGCTATAGAGCTCTGACCCTCAACCCTACTGAACATGATAAATGTAAACGCTGACTGCACCCTTGTGGACCCCTGCATCCCTACAAACACTTGTGGCTGAATGAACAAAAATCTTCACAAAATCTTGTGGAACATCTTTAGAGTGGAGGTTATGATAACAGCAAATGCGGATTAAATGTGGAATAGGATGTTCAAAAAGCACATACTGATCTTATAGTCAGGTGTAGAACTTGTGTCTCTGACTACACAGTAGGGAGGAGGTAAATATATACACATTTTGGGTTTGAATCTGATTATAGACACTGATATTTGGAGCACTAACCAGATACAGATTGATTGTTTGATTGATTGATTGACTGATTGATTGATCATGTTATAATTTCCCACACTGTTTACATCCTTTTTAAATATTAGCATGCGCTATGGAGCGTCTTAGGAGCCCAAAACAGGGAGCATGAGGGACGTGAAGGACACACGTGAGAAAATTGAGGAATGGAGGGGAAAGGAAAAGTCGGAAAGGTGTTTCGAGACACTGAAAGGGTGTAGGGCTGAGATAGTGTGTGGGTGGGTGTGTGTGTGTGTGTGTGTGTGTGTGTGTGTGTGTGTGTGTGTGTGTGTGTGTGTGTGGCCTTGATTGCACATGGTTCTCCTTCATTTGCTCTCTGTTTGAGGTGCTCAAGGCTGAAGAACAGGTCGGGGCTGAGAGAGCAAAGACAGCCTCAGGCACACACATACATATATAAATATACACACACATATCCACACACACACACACACACACATGTAAAACCTTCCTTTTATCTCCCGATGTGAATAAAAGAGTAAATAAGTCTCAGCTGAAAGACACTGCACTCATTGTTTAAAAACAGCATCTGTTTTTTTGATTGAATTTATATTTAATTACAATTTTTATACATAAAATATAAAAAAATTACGAATGCAACCGTGAAAACCGTGTCTGTCTTTGAACCAGCATTTATTCGTAGCCTACGGTTATTTTTGCAGCCGCAAAACCGGTTCCCTATTTATCCAATGTGGAAACCTGGGCAAGGTTAGCCAGTGATAACATTTCTGAGAAATATTTTTTTTTAACAAAGAATGTCATAATGCTATTTTTGTTCATTTATTACCAAATCTACCAACCAGAATTAATTCACGGTGACAACTGGCCGGTTTTCCCAGTCCACCAGAGACAATTGTTCTAGAAAATTCATTACAGTCAAGAGTATTTTGTAGTCACTATGGTTACCAAACATGGAACTATGAACTACTACAATTGTAGCGCTCTACTTCATGCTAATGGGATTGCCGATTAGCATTTTAATCGAATCGTGTTGTTCACAAGAGCGACAAAAAAGTTGACAAAAAAACACTACGTGCAAATTCCACAAAGGCAATACAACACCAATGGGACCAAAACGAGATTCCACACTTTTGAGGTCACAGGAATCAGAGCTATTAGAAAACATTTAGCATTTTTTTTTTATTTTACACGTATTGTGTAGAATCAGAAAACAACCTGTTACTGATAAACTTCAGAACAGGGACAATACATGCAAATTAGCATAAGTGATGATGAGTCATTCATGAACGAGGCTTTGATGTGACTCAGAGGAGCGAGTCTGCTCAAAGAGTGATTCGTTCATTAACAAATGAGTAAAGAATCACAAAATCTTCGTAGGTTACGTATAGAGTTCATCCCATGAGTCGTCTGGTCCGAATCGTTCGTTCTTTTGCCACGTGATTCCTTAAGACGCTACACATTCACATTTACATTGGCGGCATTTAGCAGACGCCCCTTTTCCAGAGCGACGTACAAAAGTGCTTCAAGTTTTTAGCAATGAATAAATCTACACTGGTATGCAAGATTACAAACCTAATATAAATATGACTCTTGAATTCTACAATGCAAACTTGGAAAGTGCTAATTTAAGTGTTTCAGGAAGAGGAAGGTCTTGAATCGTCGTTTGAAGATAATCAGGGACTCTAGGGGAAGTTCATTCCACCACCTCGGTGCCAGAACATAGAAGAGCCTTAAAGTATACTTACCTCTTATTCTGAGAGGTGGTACCAGTCGAGCAGTGCTGGAGGATCTTAGACAGCGTGGTGCAGTGTGAGGTGTGATGAGCTACACAATGGAATAGATCTCTTTTTCGGTCTAAATCTTGACATTATTGTTACAACAATTATAGGAGTCACATGTCAAAAGAACTAAAGACACGGACCAGAATATATGAGAGGTGAAGCTCCTCATTCTGTTTAGCATAATCTGTCATATTTTCATCAGGATCTGCTTATTGAAAATGTAACATTTGATTTGATTTCTGTTTAAAGGAACGAAATGACAAAAAAAAGATTCGTTCATTTTGATGAACGAGATTCAAACAATCACTAAAAAGGATCCGATCTTCCCATCACTAATCCAGATGTGTCTATGAGGTGCATGCTGCAGAACATATCATGTCTCATTGTTTAAAAATGTTCTTAAAATTCTTTCTGTGTGAATCATGCGTTCTTAATTTGGAAAAAAAAAAGAATTCTAGCCTAAGATCCAAACCGAAGGTAGAATCCGGATGGAAAGCGTAGCGGTATGCCATGCACGCTCATTTCCTCCTCTCTTTCATGTGTGTACCCTGAGGATCTCTGTGTCAGTCCGCCACTGTGTACTGAATCTCACTTAATCACTGCATATAATCAGCGGCGATGGAGATGGTTGCACCGTTTCCAATTCTCAACTCAAATATGTGCTCATCAAAAATAGAGATAGATAGAGAGGGGAAGAAAGAAAAGAGAGAGAGAGAGAGAGAGAGAGAGAGAGAGAGAGAGAGAGAGATAAAGTAGTGGCTGTCGGAAAAATCCATCAGATGGTAGAAAATAAATCAAATTTCTCGTGGACGCCTCTCTAATATTCAAATTGCACGTCTGCGGGTAAAGCAACGCTTCATTTGTATTTAAATTTGGCAAAACCTAGTCTTATCGATTGCTCAAGACTCTGGGGAGAGAAGGGTTGGGGGGGTAGGTTGGTGTGAGAGAGAGAGAGAGAGAGAGAGAGAGAGAGAGAGAGAGTGGGGAGGCCGTGGATGTCTGGCTGCACTGTTGGGTCTCGTAGAGTCAATAAAACAAACACAGCCTCAATTATTCCATTAAACAGAAACATCGCGTTATCGCTGAGTGTGACTGAGCCAACATGACTGTCGACAGATTCTGATGAAGTTTATATTAAACGCTGCATATTCAATAAGCAACAGTAAATTAGAGTGTGAATGTGTGTACCCTTGCTGTATGGGCGAAAGAGTAATGATTAGAAAATGAAGTGCAAGGTATGTTAAAAGAGTGGGATAAAATACTTCCGACTGCATTGCACTAATATACCATGACAAAGAAATTTACAATCACACAACATACCTAAACATACTAATCACAGTGTATACCTAAACATACTAATCACAGCGTATACCTAAACATACTAATCACTGAGTATACCTAAACATACTAATCACAACGTATACCTAAACATACTAATCACAACGTATACCTAAACATACTAATCACAGTGTATACCTGAACATACTAATCACAGCGTATACCTGAACATACTAATCACAACGTATACCTGAACATACTAATCACAGTGTATACCTGAACATACTAATCACAGTGTATACCTAAACACACTAATCACAGTGTATACCTAAACATACTAATCACAGCGTATACCTAAACATACTAATCACAGCGTATACCTGAACATACTAATCACAGCGTATACCTGAACATACTAATCACAGCGTATACCTGAACATACTAATCACAACGTATACCTGAACATACTAATCACAACGTATACCTGAACATACTAATCACAGTGTATACCTAAACATACTAATCACAGTGTATACCTAAACATACTAATCACAGCGTATACCTAAACATACTAATCACAGTGTATACCTAAACACACTAATCACAGCGTATACCTAAACATACTAATCACAGCGTATACCTAAACATACTAATCACAGTGTATACCTAAACATACTAATCACAGTGTATACCTGAACATACTAATCACAGTGTATACCTAAACATACTAATCACAGCGTATACCTAAACATACTAATCACAGTGTATACCTAAACACACTAATCACAGTGTATACCTAAACATACTAATCACAGTGTATACCTAAACATACTAATCACAGCGATACCTGAACATACTAATCACAGCGTATACCTAAACATACTAATCACAGCGTATACCTAAACACACTAATCACAGTGTATACCTAAACATACTAATCACAGCGTATACCTAAACACACTAATCACAGTGTATACCTAAACATACTAATTACAGCGTATACCTAAACATACTAATTACAGCGTATACCTAAACATACTAATCACAGCGTATACCTAAACATACTAATCACAGCGTATACCTAAACACTAATCACAGTGTATACCTAAACACACTAATCACAGCGTATACCTAAACACACTAATCACAGCGTATACCTAAACATACTAATCACAGCGTATACCTAAACATACTAATCACAGCGTATACCTGAACATACTAATCACAGCTTATACCTGAACATACTAATCACAGCGTATACCTGAATATACTAATCACAGCGTATACCTAAACACACTAATCACAGCGTATACCTAAACACACTAATCACAGCGTATACCTGAACATACCAATTACAGCGTATACCTGAACATACCAATTACAGCGTATACCTAAACATACCAATTACAGCGTATACCTAAACATACCAATCACAGTGTATACCTAAACATACCAATCACAGCGTATACCTAAACATACTAATCACAGCGTATACCTAAACACACTAATCACAGCGTATACCTAAACATACTAATCACAGCGTATACCTAAACATACTAATCACAGTGTATACCTAAACATACTAATCACAGCGTATACCTAAACATACTAATCACAGTGTATACCTAAACATACTAATCACAGTGTATACCTAAACATACTAATCACAGTGTATACCTAAACACACTAATCACAGTGTATACCTAAACACACTAATCACAGCGTATACCTAAACACACTAATCACAGCGTATACCTAAACATACTAATCACAGTGTATACCTAAACATACTAATCACAGCGTATACCTAAACATACTAATCACAGTGTATACCTAAACATACTAATCACAGCGTATACCTAAACATACTAATCACAGCGTATACCTAAACACACTAATCACAGCGTATACCTAAACATACTAATCACAGTATACCTAAACATACTAATCACAGCGTATACCTAAACATACTAATCACAGTGTATACCTAAACATACTAATCACAGCGTATACCTAAACATACTAATCACAGTGTATACCTAAACATACTAATCACAGTGTATACCTAAACATACTAATCACAGCGTATACCTAAACATACTAATCACAGTGTATACCTGAACATACTAATCACAGCGTATACCTGAACACACTAATCACAGTGTATACCTAAACATACTAATCACAGCTTATACCTGAACATACTAATCACAGCGTATACCTAAACACACTAATCACAGCGTATACCTAAACACACTAATCACAGCGTATACCTGAACATACTAATTACAGCGTATACCTGAACATACTAATTACAGCGTATACCTGAACATACTAATTACAGCGTATACCTAAACATACCAATCACAGTGTATACCTAAACATACCAATCACAGCATATACCTAAACATACCAATCACAGCGTATACCTAAACATACTAATCACAGCGTATACCTAAACATACTAATCACAGCGTATACCTAAACATACTAATCACAGTATACCTAAACATACTAATCACAGCGTATACCTAAACATACTAATCACAGCGTATACCTAAACATACTAATCACAGCGTATACCTAAACATACTAATCACAGCGTATACCTAAACATACTAATCACAGCGTATACCTAAACATACTAATCACAGCGTATACCTAAACACACTAATTACAGCGTATACCTAAACACACTAATTACAGCGTATACCTAAACACACTAATTACAGTGTATACCTAAACACACTAATCACAGTGTATACCTAAACACACTAATCACAGTGTATACACCTAAACACACTAATCACAGCGTATACCTAAACACACTAATCACAGCGTATACCTAAACACACTAATCACAGCGTATACCTGAACATACTAATTACAGCGTATACCTGAACATACTAATTACAGCGTATACCTGAACATACTAATTACAGTGTATACCTAAACATACCAATCACAGCGTATACCTAAACATACCAATCACAGCGTATACCTAAACATACCAATCACAGCGTATACCTAAACACACTAATTACAGCGTATACCTAAACATACTAATCACAGCGTATACCTGAACATACTAATCACAGCGTATACCTAAACATACTAATCACAGCGTATACCTAAACATACTAATCACAGCGTATACCTAAACATACTAATCAGCGTATACCTAAACATACTAATCACAGCGTATACCTAAACATACTAATCACAGTGTATACCTAAACATACTAATCACAGCGTATACCTAAACATACTAATCACAGTATACCTAAACACACTAATCACAGCGTATACCTAAACACACTAATTACAGCGTATACCTAAACACACTAATTACAGCGTATACCTAAACACACTAATCACAGTGTATACCTAAACACACTAATCACAGTGTATACCTGAACATACTAATCACAGTGTATACCTAAACATACTAATCACAGCGTATACCTAAACATACCAATTACAGCGTATACCTAAACATACCAATCACAGTGTATACCTAAACATACCAATCACAGCGTATACCTAAACATACCAATCACAGTGTATACCTAAACATACCAATCACAGCGTATACCTAAACATACCAATCACAGCGTATACCTAAACATACTAATCACAGCGTATACCTAAACACACTAATCACAGCGTATACCTAAACATACTAATCACAGCGTATACCTAAACACACTAATCACAGCGTATACCTAAACATACTAATCACAGTATACCTAAACATACTAATCACAGCGTATACCTAAACATACTAATCACAGCGTATACCTAAACATACTAATCACAGCGTATACCTAAACATACTAATCACAGTGTATACCTAAACATACTAATCACAGTGTATACCTAAACATACTAATCACAGTGTATACCTAAACACACTAATCACAGCGTATACCTAAACATACTAATCACAGTGTATACCTAAACATACTAATCACAGCGTATACCTAAACACACTAATCACAGCGTATACCTAAACACACTAATCACAGTGTATACCTAAACATACTAATCACAGTGTATACCTGAACATACTAATCACAGTGTATACCTAAACACACTAATCACAGTGTATACCTAAACATACTAATCACAGTGTATACCTGAACATACTAATCACAGTGTATACCTAAACATACTAATCACAGCGTATACCTAAACACACTAATCACAGTGTATACCTAAACATACTAATCACAGTGTATACCTGAACATACTAATCACAGCGTATACCTAAACATACTAATTACAGCGTATACCTAAACACACTAATCACAGTGTATACACCTAAACACACTAATCACAGTGTATACCTAAACATACTAATCACAGTGTATACCTGAACATACTAATCACAGCGTATACCTAAACATACTAATCAGCGTATACCTAAACACACTAATCACAGTGTATACACCTAAACACACTAATCACAGTGTATACCTAAACACACTAATCACAGTGTATACACCTAAACACACTAATCACAGTGTATACCTAAACATACTAATCACAGTGTATACCTGAACATACTAATCACAGCGTATACCTAAACATACTAATTACAGCGTATACCTAAACACACTAATCACAGTGTATACACTAAACACACTAATCACAGCGTATACCTAAACATACTAATCACAGCGAAATAACAATCTAAAGAAAAGGAAGGTGAGTACAGTTGCATGAAGGGCTGTTGTTATATTTATATTTATAGTTATAATTCAATTGAACATGTTTTGCTACATATTTTAGATACAAACGTGCAACATGTCCTTCAGCAAATAGGTAAGAAACGAGGAATGAAATGCTTTAGGAATGTGCAGTTGTAGGAAAGTGATTCACCTCCAGGTGGAAACAGTAATTCCGCTTCATCACACCACGTTTATTACAGTGTTACACTATGCCGTATCAGCACTTCCTTCAGTCATGGTGTATGCACAAAAATACCAATGCTGTGTGAGGAAAAGAGTTCATTAGAGGGACAATTAATGCATGGCTTTTTCTATATATATATATATATATATATATATATATATATATATATATATATATATATATATATATATGTGTGTGTGTGTGTGTGTGTGTGTGTGTGTGTGTTTGTTCATGCTGCCTCTTTAAGACCCTTGCAGTGTGTAGTGAATGCCCTCCTCAGCTCAATTTGAATTGTCTTGTTCTAATGAGAGACCCTGGGAACAGGAAAATGTCTACTGCATGCCGCAGTACACACACACACACACACACACACACACACACACACACACGGTCATACAGCGCTCCTGCCTTTCCCTTTTCTATCTTTTTTTTCTGTAAACCATTAATGCAAACTCACTCTGTCTTCCTCCCAGAGCAACTTAATGCTAATACTACAGCTGTACTAATCTCATAGAACACATCACATAGTCCCTTAATACACAGGGTTGCCAGATATGAATGCAAAAATGCACTGTGATGGAGAAAATAAATCTCAAATATTTCAGGGGCAGCTGAGTTACAAACTTTAGTTTTAAGACTCACTTATTTTCAAGTTTACGCTTTTATTTGTATTATTTGAGGCTAATGAGCTTTTAATGAAGTTAATTAATTAACATAATGCCATTCAATTTGAAAGTTCCATTAACTTCAGGATTGGTTTTATTCTGACTCATTTTTGAGTTTTTCATGTTCAAGTTAAATTTGTTTTCATTCAAGTCAGTCTTGTGGACTGTTCCTGGTCTGCAGTGGTCAAAATTTATTAAAAGTTATCCTAAGAAGGAACAGTGGTGGACCGGCGCCAAGGCTCATTGATGCACATGTTGTTATGATTACATACTAATCATAATGTAATCATATGTATAATAATTGTGTATATATAAATGATTCATTTAAAGGCTTAACAACTGTTTTGAACGGTTTCACCGGGCCGTCCTTTCCTCACAATGTCCAACTCTCACGTAAACGTTAACCAATACGGGATCTGGATCCAGTTGTGTAAACTTTCTGTATTAAATCTTTACTACGCACCCACACCTAATCCCTGAACCGCACTTTCTGAGCTTTGTATTTATATGCTGGCTGTTAAACGGCATCTCAGTTTATGGAGTAGCGATACTGATCAGCTTGTTCTGAGCCCACGTTCGTGCACGTGTGTGTGTGTGTGTGTGTGTGTGTGTGTGTGTGTGTGTGTGTGTGTGTGTGTGGAGTATGCAGTAGCTGACTCCTGAATGCATGCTGCATGCGTAATAAAGTCTTTTATGTGTCAGCGACTCACGGCTGCTGAACTGCAGTGTGTGAAACTGTCCTTTAAATGTCACCTTGTGAAAATGCAGCACAGCTCCGCACACACACACACACACACGCGCCAACACTCTCGCACGGAGAAGCGTGTCTGAGCAGTGACAGGTTATTGCAATACAAGCAAGAATGCTTACACAAGTGCCGTGTCTTAATAATGTTCGAGCACTTCCCTAACTTCAGCCTGCAAACCCCTGCTCATACACCACCCCACCCCACACCCCCTCCCTCCTTTCACCCCACTCTTTTAACCCCTAATGGATGCGAGGGCAGTGCACAGTTATACTATTAGGGATAAAAAATGATCTCCGCCCATGTCCCCAGGCAACACACACGGGCCTATTAATGCCAATCAGGAGCAAGGAGGAGATTATGATCTAAGCCAAGCTCCATGCCTCGAAGATGGCGAGATCATATCTTCTCTCTGCTTTCAATCAATACAGGCTGATTCTAATAACCATTGATTGCATCAAACCCACGATCCCAAAATCCCCAATGCGATTATATAATGGGTTGCCGTGACACTTTATTGAAAACAATGAGTCTGACACTGAGGCATGGGGAGAAGGGAGGAGGAAGTATTCATCTTACTGTGTCACTTTATTGAGCAACGCCACTCTATCTACAGTACCTGCTGCTTCGATGTCTTGATGCGATACGTAGACATCTGTCTCGCAGTCGTGTCTAACGATTTATTGTGGTTTGCGATTATAAGTGCCCCCTCATCCGGGGGTTATATCTTTTACAAGATACAAACTTTCTGAACGCTAAAATTGTTTACAAGTTAAAAACAGTTTTACTCCTGATCACATAACCTAGGACTCCTATTTTAGCACGCATTAAAAAGATGAGTTAGATAGCTAAATACAGTGAATTAAATAGCACTTCCTGAGCATCTGTCATTCCTTAACAATGCTCATCATGATACCGCTAACGCAGTGGTGGACAGTTACAACGTAAATATAATTCGTCACTGCACTTAAGTAGGTTTTTTGCGTATCTACACTTTTACAAATTTCTACAGTTCTACAAATTTAGTGAGGCTTTTACTTTAACTTCACTACATTTCAAAATCAAAAATATGATTTTTACTCAGCTACATTTTGCGAAATCAGATAAAAACTTACCCGATCAAACATGCAGCAGTCCACCAATCAGGATCGAGCGCTCACTCTGTTTAGAACTTGTTCTGATTAGCGCTTTGTGTATCTACTGATCACCAACATACAGTTCAGCATCAGTTCAACATCAAGCAGAACATTTAGAGAGGAATAAATAATGAAGAAACTCCAGACTCGAACACAACACACGTGACCTCATTTTTTGGAAGTAGTTAAAAAGGTTTTGGGCTCATGATCATTTGAATAGAAATTAATCAGTGTTTGACTCATTAATATCACTCTATTAATAAATTGTTTTGTTGAAAGTCACATTCAAGTCTTTCCATATAAACTACATTGACTAAGCGAAGAGTTTTGCGACAAAAATTATAATTGGAATATTAGGAATAATAAGGAATAAATCATAGTATTTTGGATACTTAAGTACATTTGAAGGCAAATACTTTTGTTTTGTGTACTTGAAATGAAATCAACTCTCCTTATAATTACAAGTTTATCCCTAATGAGGGCGCCACTGGCTACAGTGCCAGGGAAAAACCCCCTGAGATGGCATTAGACTCAAAAAGAAACCTCATCCTCATCCTGGTGGCACCGAATGTCCATTTATTACAGTTCCTTCATTGTTATGGTGTGCTGTGATACAGCAGGTGTTAAAATGCAACCTGTGGACCGAAGCCATTGTAGACGAATGTTGATATTAATTACAATCCAAATCCATCCTCAATTCAGAAAACACAATCTGGGAAAAGAAGGTATCATTTAAATGGAGTGGAATATTTTAAGATATATTGTACAAGAAGTAGAAAGTTGTGTATCGAACTTTCACTTTTTCAACTTTAAATCTGAGAAAACAACAAAAGTCTAATTCTCCCACTGTGCTCCTGTAGATCGTGAGACAGATGTCTCGTCTAATCAGCTGTATGTATTCCATTCGCAAAATATACCCAGATTATTCTCTGTTTGGTCTAAATTGTCGATGTGGGGTACATTTATAGAGATTCATTTACGATGATAAAATGTATATTTACAATCTATTCTATTCTATAAAGCTGCTTTGAAACAATGTCCATTGTTATAAACGATGTACAAATAAAATGTAATCAGCTTAAATTAAGCAGAAGGAAGTTTCAAACAGACCACAGCAGCTTATACTCCCATCTGAGTTCATTCATAAGCCTTTTGCTCTGATTGAGAATAAAATAATAATAACGTATTTATCTCCTTTTCATTTCTGAGTAATATTTGCTTTTGTATTCACACACACACACACACACACACACACACACACACACACACACACACACACACACACACACACACACACACACACACACACACACACACACACACAGAGGCTAATCCCCTTGATCATCAGCAGCACTATGAAATATATATTAAATATTAGCTTTGTGCATATTGTGGATGTGAATATGGTCTCTTTCTCTCTCTCTCTCTCTCTCTCTCTCTCTCTCTCTCTCTCTCACTCACTCACTCACTCTCAATTCAGTTCAAATTGTTTTATAGGCATGACAAAAAATACATTTCGTATTGCCAAAGCACAAAAAAACAACAACACATACAATAATTTAGAACATCTGAATCGTCATTTAGGGAGTAGCTTGCGTATAGAAATGATAATAAAAACCCCCACATTAGAACTAATACAAGAACATTTAAATATATACACAAAAATGATAGAGCAATAAATAAATAAATAAATAAATAAATACAGAAGTCACATGACATTTGCTAAGCTTACAAACTGAAACAATGCTACAAATATTGCTGTTATATTTTTGCCCATTTGGCTTCTTCACAAAAAATGAAGCAAAGTTTTTCAGCACTACACAAGCCTTAAATTGGGGAATTATTCGGTTCCTTTTGGGGTAATTTTGGTCTCTGCTATGTGTTGATAGCTCAGTTTCTCTCTCGCTCTTTCTCTCTCTCTTTCTCTCTCTCTCTCTCTCTCTCTCTCTCTCTCTCTCTCTCTCTCTCTCTATATATATATATATATATATATATATATATGAATGTGGTGAAAAGAAGGCTGCTCTGTGGTACAGTGAAAGTCTCAGAGTCCTTTGTTGAAGGAATGAGTGAAACACACAGAAGAAAGACAAAGTGTGGAGAGTCTTGACAGAGCTGCGAGTGATAAATCAAAACGGCGATATGATGTAAATGCAATAACGCACCGGGCCCCATAAATCATCTGAGCTCAGCCTAACAGCGAGAGGCGACAAAACAAAAAAAAGTGAAGCACAGATTCACTCTCGTATGCGTTTCTTTTGTTTTTGACTAAAACAAAAAAAAGGCATTGTGGTCTAGAAGTAAAAAAGATGCCAATCCTACCTTTATGTGTGTGTGTGTGTGTGTGTGTGTGTGTGTGTGTGTGTGTGTGTGTGTGTGCGCACTTATGATTGATTACAGCAAACACACTTTTGGAATGGTCATAGTTCTTGGAAATAAAACAGGGACGAACTCGGCTGTTTAAAACAAGGCTCGAGGGAATAAATGCCTCTATCTCACAGACACAAATAAACATCACACAACACTGACCAGAGGAAAAAGAGCAACGAGGACAGACGCTATAAACATAACGATCCTGTACACACACACACACACACACACACACACAATCGTCTGGACAAAAAGACAATTCCTGGACATAAGCAGATCTGGTGTCTGGCTCGCCCCGGGTTAAAGAGAAGATGGTGGATGTTGATATAAGTGTTATGTATAAAGTTTTTTATCGTGTGTGTGGGAGAGGAGGATCGCAGTGTCCCCGGCTCACACCAGTGTTTTAACTCCAAATCAGGAGAAGTGCTGAAAGACCGCTAATGGTGCTGCAGAGCCTCGCAGAGATACACACACTGCATGATGACACACTCCTCACCTCGCTTCAAGGAAGCCTTCTTCCATCATAAAGACATTTCTGTGCTCTCTGTGTGTGCCTGGGTACTAAAATAGAGCACACACACACAAATATACACAGAGAAATATATACACATTCACACCTATACACACATATACAAACACAAATATACACAAAAATATATACACAACTTCAGAGAAGAGTGGATGGAATTATAAGAGCAAATTGGGACTAAATGTTGAATGCGATTCTTACCATGTGACCATATGACCATGTGTCCACACACACACACACACACACACACACACACACACACACACACACACACACACACACAGATATACAGACACAAAGATATATATAAAATCCATGAACAGTGCATGAAAATACAACTAATTTCATTCCAGACGATGGGATGAATTATGCAGCAAACAAACAGGGCTAGCATTCATCTGAGTGATTTTGAGAAGGCTTGCGTTGCTACTGACAATAAGTGGTCCAAGGAAGGACAAATGGTGAACCAGGGACAGGGACAAGGACCCACAAGACTCACTGATGGGCCCATCTTCCTATAACTGCTCATACACCGAGTGTTTTATTCCTTACGTTAGCAATATCTTGATGGTGTGAAATGGGATGACTAAGCAGGTGTATGTGAAAAAAGTTTTTGAATCTCAAGGACCTCATGGCATCACAATGAAGCGTCCAAGGCCTGTCCTTAAGAAAAAGAAAAAATGTGCCACCACACGTATTATGGAGTACAATCGACCGTGTGTGTGTGTGTGTGTGTGTGTGTGTGTGTGTGTGTTGGGGGTTATTTGCTCAGTCTTGCTCTCTCTCTCTCTCTCTCTCTCTCTCTCTCTCTCTCTCTGTGAGATATACGATGAGATCCTTCGTATTAAGTTAGCAAAGATCTTGCTTAATATGTGGCGAGGATAAAGTACATGTATGTTCGAGCGTGCTAGCGGATTAGCGCTAATGCACGGCCTATTGCTTCAAATTTGCTGGAGGTCTGTCATAACACAGAAAACTCCATAAATCCTTTCTGCTCATTGGAACAAGTCATAAATATTATTATCAGTGTCGTAAAAAGCAACTCTGGGTCTGCACACACACACACACACACACACACACACACACACACACACACACAGATATTTTATATGCATGATATGATTTAATGACATCAATCCAGCAGGCATCATAATGCTTCAGTAGATGAATGATGAATGCTTATTTTGTCGTTGATGCACGATATACATGACATTATACCCTCCCCCCCTCCTTTTCCTCTTTCTCCATCAAATCCTTATCTTCTATACCTCCTTAGATGCTATCTCAGTCAGCTCCATCACTCAGGCTCTCCATCTCTCTCTCATTATCACCGTCATCCTTGTACACTTTCTCAGGTGTCACGTTTCTCCACTCACTCGTTATTGATCAGTTTATTGCAGTCTAAATCTGACGTGATTAAAAAAAGTTGGGATTGTGCTCGAGGTGTGTAGTTTTGAATGAGTGGCGAGAAATGAATCCTAATTTAAATTCGTCTTCAAAAAAATCCGGATGTTATGATGATGTTCATTGAATCGCATAGAAAAAATAACGACTAAATAATATACCTATAAAGTTCCTCAGACGGAGTTGAAAAGAAACAACTGACTTTCAGATTGTCTTTAATGATAATGATAAAAAGTAATAATTTACAAACTTAAAAACAAGAATTAATTTATCAATAAATTACAGTTTATTCAGGAACAACACATTTGCACTTTTTAACCATTTACAGTTACATTTGTACATTTAATAGATATAAATATAATCATTATTTAATAATATTTCTTTAATTATTATTATATTTTATATGATATAATTGTAGAATTATTTATTAGCCCCTATAACATTTAATGAACCAGTAGCGAGAGTGGCGAGGAAAAAAACCATCCCTGAGATGGTATGAGGAAAAAACTTTAAAAGAAAGAAAAAAAAGAAAGAATGCTGCTTTATGATTGTCACATGTACATTACAGCACCTTCTCCAAGGAACCATACTCCAAAATGAACCAAACTTTCAGAGGAACCTGAATTCAAACGTGAACCCATCCTCATCTGGGAGGCATCAAATGTCCATCTATTATAGTTGTATCACTGTTGAGGTTATCATCTGTTCACTGATGGAGACTCAATTGTATCTACAAGCTTTCAGGACAGTAAGATTAAAATTTACGTTCACAGATTTTGATAGACGGCCTTATGGAAATGAAACAATGTTACATCTGAACAAGGGCCCAGCAGTGACAGCTTGGCAGTTCTGGGATTTGAACTCATGACCTACAGATCAGTAGTTTATTGCCTTAACAACTGAGCTACCATTACTCTCTAACCCCAGCTTTACAGCTTCTCAGTAAAGCAATGAGGGGACGTGGGGGGGCCGTGGGGGGAGGGAGGCTCTGGAGACTCCTTAAACAGGTGTTAAATAACAGAAAACATTACAATATCTACATATAATCGCCTTTCTTAGCTAAACACATGCGTGTTATAAATCTGTTTAGTTGTTGTTTAGTTGTAGATTATACAGAGGGTCTGCCATGTCAACCAGTCCCCTAGAATGACTATAGAAATAATGAGAGACAGGGGGTGGGAGCAGAGGAAGGTGGATCTAGGAATTTTGTGGTTTGCTGTGTTTTGTTGTCTGGAGACTGCAAAAATTAAAATGAATAAATATAAAAACAAAACTATTAATATAGAAAGATCACATTGCTTACATTGTTTAGTCTTTCCTTGTCTATTCAGACAGACAGACAGATAGACAGACAGAGAGACAGACAGAGATAGATAGATAGATAGATAGATAGATAGATAGATAGATAGATAGATAGATAGATAGATAGATAGATAGACAGACAGACAGACAGACAGACAGACAGACAGACAGACAGAGATAGATAGATAGATAGATAGATAGATAGATAGATAGATAGATAGATAGATAGATAGACAGACAGACAGACAGACAGACAGACAGAGATAGATAGATAGATAGATAGATAGATAGATAGATAGATAGATAGATAGATAGATAGACAGACAGACAGACAGACAGACAGACAGACAGACAGAGATAGATAGATAGATAGATAGATAGATAGATAGATAGATAGATAGATAGATAGATAGATAGATAGATAGATAGATAGACAGACAGACGGACAGACAGACAGAGATGGATAGATAGATAGATAGATAGATAGATAGATAGATAGATAGATAGATAGATAGACAGACAGACAGACAGACAGACAGACAGACAGACAGATTTTATAGTAGCATTGTGCAAAATTAAAAATATGAGACAAATATATAATATACATATACAGTATACATACAGCAAATAAAAAATGGTCTATGGGCAGTAGAAATGAAGCTGTAAAGCAGATACAATAAGAACATGTATATGAAGTGAGATGTGTGAGATGTATGTAAGTCAGTGTACACGAAAAAGAAAATATATAAACAGGGAACAAAATATATGTGTAAGATGTAAGATGTACATTGTATGTAAAACAGTACCAAGACAATGCAAGAGTACAAGTGTATACACACACGAGTTACAGACGACACACGGCGACATCCTTCATTCTGTTTCTTTAGCTGTAAAGAAGATTCATTTACGCCTAATTGATAGTGGAGTTGTTAAATAGTGGAGTTAGTGCTTTATCGTCATGGTGATGCGATGATGGAAAGTAATGAAGTACACTATATGTCACTAATTTCCACTCTCTTATTTCTGTTAATCAATGGCCTAAATTGCGCAATATTTCCAATCTAACATCCAATCTAACATCCAATCTTAACCAAGAAGTGAAAGTCAATTTTATTTATTTTTTGGAGCAATTTGTGCGAATGATAAATAACATTATACAAACCGGAGCAACATATTTAGAGATCACAAACACTCTTAGAGACCTTAGAGGAAGATTATGTGCACAGCATAAGACTGTAAAAAGAGAGCTTGTGTGGGACTCCTATTTCCTTTTGAAAAGCACTTACATTTACGGAATTTGGCAGACACACTTATCCCCTTATCCAGAGTGACTTATCTCAGTTATACAGTTAAGCAACTGAGGGTTCAGGGCCTTGTTTAAGGGCCCAGCAGTGGCAGCTTAATAGTGGTGGGATGTGAACCCATGATCTTCTGATCAGATGTACAACATCTTATCCACTGAACTACCACATATTCCTTACAGATTAAAACCAGGATGTTGGATGAAGCCACTGATGGACTATAGGCTAATGTTTAAACAGTTATTTTACAACCAGGTTGTTCAAAAAAACCACAAAACCAAATAGCTCAAAGTCCAAGTTTTTAATAAAAAAGAAAAAAGAAAAAAAAGAAAATGTGGACTAGTACATGGACTAATGACTAATGACTTTCCTACTTTGATTGCATATTGAAAGAATAAAGAAAATGGATTTTTATTGTTTCTGGGACAAAAAAACAAACAGAAAACGACTTATTTGTTTTCTCTATTGTTTATTCACACAAACTGTAGCAGCAATTAAAATCTCACAATACCAAATAGAATTGATGCTCTAAAGTGCTCTATATTTCTAATCTAACATCCAATTTAACATCCAAACTAACATCCAATACCAAGCTGGACGTCAAATGGAATTTCATTGGATGCTTCACAAAAAAATAATAATAATTGAATGCAACATACACTATAGTAACATTAAAATTCAAAATGTATTTTTGGGGATTATGCTATTGTGTGGCATATGCTAATGCAGGATGTGATATTGCTGTAAATAATTAGTTTCATGGGTGTGAATTATAGCTTATTCCTTTGTGTTGTTTTTGTAACATGTATAAACATCTAAATTATATATGGAAAAATTCACAAGGATAAAGTTGATTTAAACAAACAAATTGTTCGGAAATTGACATTTCCTTTTCAAGGTTTTCAGTTCAAGAATCTCTCTCTCTCTCTCTCTCTCTCTCTCTCTCTCTCTCTCTCTCTCTCTCTCTTTATTGATCAGCCTAATCTGTTTTATTTCCACACCTTTTGTGGAGCATCCATTTCCCTGATGAATTGTCTTTATTTTCTCTGTAAGTGAATACTATCTGACAAGACAAAGGCCAATTTTTTCTTCAAGATTGCTAGATTACAAGGCTGACCCTCAAACCCTCAGTCAACTGCTTCCAATAACACAAGGTCTCTCTGATGTATTCAGCGACTCATAGTCACATCGTTGATTTTGAAAAAAGAACAAAAAAAGGTCAGCGTTTCTCAGGTTTGACAGATACATAAATAGAGTAATCTTCATGCTATGCATTACTGTGACTTTGCCCGACGTCCTTCACGCGACGCCCGAACCCGGTGTAGACGACTCTGCATTAATTATGTAAAATATTAGCGAAAACATATTTGTATCCCAGTGGGTTAAAGATCTGCTAACAGGCCGTCGTGACAATATCGCGCCCTAATCCATCATCGTTAGGCCAAAGAATGAGATCATTACCGAAGACGTGGCGTCTTCGTGGCGGTTTCTATTACGTGTGAAACCAAGTGGTGGAGATAAACAAATAAAAGAAGGCGGCATTAAGTAGATCAAACGAATTGATTGTTGAATTGACACTCTGAGCTTATGACGCTCAGCGCGACATTGACAAAGGTGTACGATAGCGACGGAAAGGTGATAGATTCCTCGACTGCTTTATTTTTATTATCGAAATGTTCGATATCTGTCTGGGGAAGAGCTCGTCCTATTTGTCCTAATCACAACGTCCATCTGTCATCTTCTAACCGAGCCATTCTCAGACATTTACTGTGAGTTTATACGTCAATAAAATCGAGCAGACTGCAAAGCGGTTCTTTCTTTCTTGCGTTTTGATTGAACCTCTGGCTTTCTGGATCTGTTTCGATGTTCATAAATCATCCCTATTTTCAAGACGGCATCAGTAATGTATGCTTTATGCTCTTTACTCTTGACCAATGCTCAGTATGAACATTTGGATTGTGATTCACACCTGTGCGTTTCCATGTTTTAGTTCCAGAGCTGTATTAATAATAACTACGAGTCTGAGTACATGCTCTTTGATCTTGATACCTAAATGAGTGGCGTATTCACAAAAACTTTTTTCCAACCCTGTTTGTGCTTAGCCATGAATGTTGATGTTACAGAGAGCAGAATCGGTCAGCATGAGCCCTAAAGATGAGCGCCATTGCATTGTATAGGTTGAGACATGTGGAAGTGATCAGTGCTCACCAAACTGAACTGCTCTTGTTTAAATGTTCACGATCATCTTAAATTCATTTGTACTGTTTGCTCAATTCTGCTCAATACACACTTTGCTCATTTTTGCACTCTCTATTTGAAAAAATGTTTTAGCAAAAGACTTTCTGTAAACTCAAAGCTGCATTGTGAACCTGCACATTGCACAAATACAGTTTTTTATGTAGATTAAGTTTCTTTGGCTTCCTGCCTAGAACCTTCTCTGAAAGGTCAAACATTCAGTTATAGGATTTACACCCAAGATAGACACACCCAAGACACACACAGACACACACACACACACACACACACACACACACACACACACACAAAACACACACGGCGTTAATAACAAAAATCAACAATGGTAGATATTTATTTAGACGTTAATACTAGTAAGCTGGTGTGACCTGTTTCTGACATCCTCAACTATCTAACTGCCTCCTTTCATTTCAAAAACTCTGGAACACAGTGTTTTTTCCAACTGTCTGTCTCTCAGAGAACAACCTCTATGATCCAAACCAGTCTGGCTTCAAAGCAGCACACTCCACATAGACAGTCCTTGTGGCTGACACTGAGAAACTACATGCTGCTCGATCAGCCAAGCTGTAATCTGTACTCATCCTCCTCGACCTTTCAGCAGCATTCAACACAGTCAATCACAAGGCTCTCTTGTCCCTCAGAAGCCACGGTATCCATGGAGCAGCATGGGAATGATTTGCTTACCTCAAAAGTCGCTCATATCAGGTAACATGGAGGGGGTCCACATCTGCCCCATGCAGTCTCTTCACTGGTGTACCACAGGGCTCAGTGCTTGGTCCCCTCCTTTTCTTCCTCTATACCCAAGTCCCTTTATAAAGTCATATCCTCACATGGGTTTTCTTACCACTGCTATGCTGATAACTCATCTTCCTATTTCCTCCCTCAGATACTACCATTTCTGTTCAGGATCTCAGCATGCTTCGCGGACATATCTTCGTGGATCATCAACTAACCTAGCAAAACAAAACTGGTGGTCATCCCAGGTGATTCATCTCTAGATCAGGATCTCTGAATAACTCTTCATAACACTCTGCTCTCCCTTTCAGCCACTGCTCGCAACTTTGGGGTAACTATAAACAATCAACTGTCCTTCTCCTCAAATGTTGCTAATGTCTTGTCGATTTCTTTTCTACAACTTCTAAAGGATTCAACCATTTGTGTCCACACAGGGTTCCCAGGTGATTGTTCAGTTGCTTGTCGTTTCAAGACTGGACTACTGCAACTCTCTGCTGGCAGGTCTTCCTCTAAACGCTATTAATCCACTGCACTCCAAAACGCTGCTGCAGGACTTGTGTTCAACCTGCCCAAGTTCTCCCACACCACCCCGCTGCTGCGCTCCTGCTTTCTAGTAGCTGCACGTATCAGATTCAAAACACTGATGTTTGCCAACAAGGCCAAAACTAGACCAGCACCATCTTACCTTAGAGACCTCATCACTCCTCGCACTGCACCATGCTGTCTGAGATCATTTAGCACTGCTTGAGTGGTACCACCTCCTCTCAGGGTAAAAGGTAAATATTCTTTAAGGCTCTTCTCTGTTCTGTCACCGAGGTAGTGGAATGAACATCCCCTGGCTATCTTCAAAGTCTTCTATCTTAAGTTTGTAATCTAACCTACCAGTGTACATTTATTTATTGAAAGAGACTCAAAGCACTTTTGTATATCGCTCCAGACATGGACGTCTGCTAAATGCCGCAAATGTAAATGTAAAATAATTTACTCTAAACACAGTTTTCTTTCTTTCTGCATAATGGCTCCCCATCATCATATTCTCCAAAGACAAGATGGTCACCACTTACCAGATGCTTAGAGGTTACTTTCTCTGTTCACACCAGGAGGTTGTCATCTTCCTGTCATTATGTTTCCTCACTCACTCGTTTTTTTTTTTTTAACAAAAAGCTCAATTCCAACAGGGGATCCTAAAGCTGCATACACAATATGATGAACTTTTGAACTTTTGCGATTAACAAACGTGAGATTTTTGGGGGGAGGAATCGTATAAAAATTGCTACATTTTTTAACCACGTCTGAACTAGTTTTCATTCGATTTTTAAGCATTAAAAATTTAAATAAATAAAAAAATTGGTATAAGGAAATAAAAAATGTTATAGCATCAGCATAACACCTGAGGCTTGAAACGGTGAATTGATGGTAAATTTCATCCATTCAATTATTTAACAGTTCAAATATTTTGCTTAATGTCAAAATGCTTACAATAAAACAGAATCAGGATACAAAAAAGACATTTACAGTTTAAAAATAGTCAAATATGTTTAGCCTATAGACAATATGGACAAACGTTTGTGGAAACCTGACCATAAGATCATTAGTATGTGCTTTTTGAACATCCCATACCACATCTAGTCCCCATTTACTCTTATAGTAGTATTTTGGAGTGGAGATTTGTGATCATTCGGTGCATTAGGAAAGTCAGGTTCTGATGTAGGTGAGAAGGTGAGGAGGTCTGGGGCGTAGTCAGAGTTTCAATTCATCCCAAAGGTGTTCGATATGGTAGAGGTCAGAGCTCTATAGCAGGAGATCTCCCACTCCAACCCATTTAAAGCACATCTTCATGGAGCTGGCGTTGTGCACATTGTCATACTGGACAGTCTCCCAGTTGTTTAAATGAAGGGAAAATGTCACGTTACAGCATCCAAAGACGTCCTAGTCTAACATTTTGAAAAAGAACCACCTATGGCTGGAAATCAGGCGTCCCAATACTGTTGTTCAAATAGTGGATTTAGTTTATTGTTCTCAGGATTATGGACAGGAATTACGTTTCCCACAATCCACTGCACTGCCATGTGACTGTTATAAGCTCATGTATTTAAGCCTCACCTTTCCCAGCGCTGTTTGCCTCATGTTTGTTGTTCGATGGCTCGTTCCAACTTTCATGGCAAAGTTCCAGGCTTTTAAATCAGGCTGCTTTATATCTTGAGCCTCCATTCAGCTCCACTCTCATCCTGATCCCACCTGCACTTTACATCTGTCAAACTCGCCTGAAATCATCCACACCTGCTTCTTGTTTTCTCAACAATTACTGGAAATATTTTAACGGCTCATGCATTTGTCTTGTGTTTGTGTGTGTTTGTTATTCACTTTAGGTTTAATTTAACTGTCTGCAGTTTGCCATTTTTTATTATATTTATTAGAATTATTGGCCGCTTCAGTAATGCTTTTACATATAATTATAAAGTCAAATGAAGTGCATTTTATTTATAAAGCGTTTCTGCTGATCAGAATCACTGAAATCCATTTTAAAATTTTTGTCTATGAATAATATATAAAATGATTTCCAATATTCTATTCTCTTAATTTCATCGCATTTCTAAGGGTTTTGCAGCTTTTAGAAGTGTCTGGTTATATTAGAGTTTCTATCCAATTAGATTTTAGCCGTCACACCACATGTTGCCGGGGTCAAAGCAATCTACCACGAGGCTTTCAGAATCAACATTGCAGGTGCCTTTAGTGTCAGGCACACATTGCTTAATGCTTTTGCTTTAACCAATCAGATTTCGAGCTGGCGACACCAAGGCCATCTAGCAGGTGTACGGTAATGTTGCCATTTTTACGTCCTTTGATTCAGGCACGTGCACAGGTAGGGCTCAACCTGTGCAGAGCACATGCCCTTTTTGCCCTTACACTCCGAAGTGCCCTTTTTTTGGTGGTGTTTTTTAGGTTTAAAGAAGCCCTTAAAACCCTGTTTATCTATATTATCTAATTATCTAATATTATTATTATGGTTGTTATTAATCGTGAATAAATCTAAAGCTTTTGAGACTATTATTTTGTGTTATTGAATTTGTCATGAAGATGTGACCATTTCTTCCTTTTATGCAGGCTTACTAAATAATCTTGATATAAAAAAAGGGAGGGGGGTGCCCTTTTTCAGTTTCAGCACATGCCCCTCAAAAGGTCTGTGCACGGCCCTGCTTTGATTGGATTGTCAGAGTGTGCACTAGTCAGAGCTCGCAAACCGCATCGGTAGCAAACTGCACAAGCTCAAAGAAAAAATTTATTTGAATCACTTACAAGGACATTTATCCATCTATCTGTTTATCTGTTTGTCTGTCTGTCTGTCTGTCTGTCTGTCTGTCTGTCTGCCTGCCTGCCTGTCTGTCTGTCTGTCTGTCTGTCTGTCTGCCTGCCTGTCTGTCTGTCTGTGTCTGTCTGTCTGTCTGTCTGTCTGTCTGTGTGTCTGTCTGTCTGTCTGTCTGTCTGCCTGCCTGCCTGCCTGCCTGTCTGTCTGTCTGTCTGTCTGTCTGTCTGCCTGTCTGTCAGTCTGAGATCTCTCTAAATTAATTTCCTGTTTTTAAATTTAATTTTGTATTTGCTATATCACTTAATTATTCACTATTTTTAAGCAGTCTCCAGACAACAAAACAAAGCAAACCCCAAAATTCCTAGATCCACCTTCCTCTTCTCCCACCCCCTGATCCAGCTCATGACATTGTGATCATTAGGTAATGATCTGGATCAAGTGTATTAAAGCACCAAAAAAAAACAAAAACGCCTGAAACGCTGTGGGTCAGTGGGTCACAGTGACTACAGTGGAGATCCTCTGAATTAGACACCATTCTTCCTGAAGATTGAAGGATTTGTCCCCAGCTGGGGTTTATAATGGCAGGCTAAAACACTTTAGGCCAATCTTCCTAACGTTATTAGCAAATGTCATGTCATTTTCTGTCATTTCATAGCACTAAGAAGGGGAACATTTCTCATAAAAGCAGGAAGTAAATGCAGCGTTATTTATACTATGTGGTGTTATAGTGAGTAACAATTTAGAAATAAAAGCTTTCGAGTAGACTAATATATTTTGGATAGCCTGAAAGCTCATTAAGAAATATAATAAAGCAAATAAAAATATATTAAACCTTCTAGATTGCGCCATTTCCGAAAGCGAAAGTCTAATTTAATTTAGTGAGTGAATACAACACATTCACTCAGCACATTCACACTGCCCATAAAAGAACAATTCACCCTGAACTTTCTTACCGAGTCTCGATGTTTAAACGCACGCTTCTTTTATTTCTTAATCATTTCTCAAAATATTTTTACTCATTCATTTTTTTGTTAACTTTTGATTGGCTTTATCGACCTGCTGGTCTATTTTCACTCTGTCTCATAATTTCCTACATTACATTGATGGTGTCCAGAGTAAAAGTCTAGCATTTAAAGGAGAAGTGCTAATTTAAGTGTATGATATGGCAAAACATTATCACAATGCCCCTGTCACAAGGCCAGCTCCATGAAGAATTGTGTTGGAGTGGAAGATCTCCATCTAAAAAGCTCTGACCCTCACCTTTATTGAACACCTTTGTGATGAATTGGAACCCCAGACCTCCTCACCTTACCTACATCAGTACCTGACCTTGTGTCTGAATGAACACAAATCTCCATAGAACACTTGAACATCTAGTGGAACATCTTCCCAGAAGAGTGGAGGTTATTATAAGAGCGAATGTGAAATAGAGATGTTTGAAAAAGTACATACCAATCTTATGGTCAGGTGTCCACAAACTTTTGTCCATATATTATAATTTGGACAACTAGTGACTCAGATGTTCCACAACAGCTGCCAGAACAGAGAAGAATTTTGAAGAATGTCTTTCTTGTTTGCTGAAAGACTGTGTTTTCTTTTTTTTCAAAGAAATAATGGGGATACAAACTTTTGCGCTGTTCTCTGCACCATTTCAGTAATAATAGATGGACAGATTGTGGAACAGTGGTGAAGAATAGAGGAATGAGTGGTGTAGCAATAGAGGATGAAAGGATAAGTGGAGCAGTGTTATTTGGGGGTGGGTGGGGGGTAAGTGGTGCAGTGGTAGAAAAAGAAGAATAGAGGGATGAGTGGTGTAGTAATAGAGAATAGATGGATCAGTGGTGTAGTGATATGAGGATAGAGGGATAAATATGGCAGTGTTAAAGGATGGAGGAACATGGTGCAGTGATAAAGGATAGATAAAGCATGATGTTGTGGTAGAGAATAGAGGATGAGTGCTGTAGTAATAGAAGATGAAGAGAACATGGTGCAGTGGTGGAGGATAGAGGAAACTTGGTGCAGTTGTAGAAGATGGAGGAATGAGTGGAGCAGTGGTAGAGGATGGAGGGGTGAGTGGAGCAGTGGCAGAGGATAGAGGGATGAGTGGTGTAGTAATAGAGAATAGATGGATCAGTGGTGTAGTGATATGAGGATAGAGGGATAAATATGGCAGTGTTAAAGGATGGAGGGAACATGGTGCAGTGATAAAGGATAGATAAAGCATGATGTTGTGGTAGAGAATAGAGGATGAGTGCTGTAGTAATAGAAGATGAAGAGAACATGGTGCAGTGGTGGAGGATAGAGGAAACTTGGTGCAGTTGTAGAAGATGGAGGAATGAGTGGAGCAGTGGTAGAGGATGGAGGGGTGAGTGGAGCAGTGGCAGAGGATAGAGGGATGAGTGGTGTAGTAATAGAGAATAGATGGATCAGTGGTGTAGTGATATGAGGATAGAGGGATAAATATGGCAGTGTTAAAGGATGGAGGGAACATGGTGCAGTGATAAAGGATAGATAAAGCATGATGTTGTGGTAGAGAATAGAGGATGAGTGCTGTAGTAATAGAAGATGAAGAGAACATGGTGCAGTGGTGGAGGATAGAGGAAACTTGGTGCAGTTGTAGAAGATGGAGGAATGAGTGGAGCAGTGGTAGAGGATGGAGGGGTGAGTGGAGCAGTGGCAGAGGATAGAGGGATGAGTGGTGCAGTGGTAGAGAAAAGAGAGATGAGTGGAGCAGTGGTAGAGGATGGAGGGATGAGTGGAGCAGTGGTAGAGGATGGAGGGATGAGTGGAGCAGTGGTAGAGAAAGAGATGAGTGGAGCAGTGGTAGAGGATGGAGGGATGAGTACAGCAGTGGTAGAGGATAGAGGGTGAGTGGTGCAGTGGTAGAGGATCAGTGTAGCAGTGGTAGAGGATGGAGGGATGAGTGTAGCAGTGGTAGAGGATGGAGGATGAGTGGAGCAGTGGTAGAGGATGGAGGGATGAGTGGAGAAGTGGTAGAGGATGGAGGGGTGAGTGGAGCAGTGGTAGAGGATGAAGGGATGAGTGGGGCAGTGGTAGAGGATGGAGGGATGAGTGGAGCAGTGGTAGAGGATAGAGGGATGAGTGGAGCAGTGGTAGAGGATGGGGGATAAGTGGAGAAGTGGTAGAGGATGGAGGGATGAGTAGAGCAGTGGTAGTGGATGGAGGGATGAGTGGGAAGTGGTAGAGGATGGAGGGATAAATGGAGCAGTGGTAGAGGATGGAGGGGTGAGTGGAGCAGTGGTAGAGGATAGAGGGATGAGTGGAGCAGTGGTAGAGGATAGAGGATGAGTGGAGCAGTGGTAGAGGATGGGGATGAGTGGAGAAGTGGTAGAGGATGGAGGGATGAGTGGAAGTGGTAGAGGATGGAGGGGTGAGTCGAGCAGTGGTAGAGGATAGAGGATGAGTGGAGAAGTGGTAGAGGTTGGAGAGGTGAGTGGAGCAGCGGTAGAGGATGAAGGGATGAGTGGAGCAGTGGTAGAGGATGGAGAGATGAGTAGAGCAGTGGTAGTGGATGGAGGGATGAGTGGAGAAGTGGTAGAGGATTGGGGTAGCATGGTGCAGTGTGGGGTAAGATGGTGTGTATTTTTGACATTGTAGGTGAGCATCACTGTTTGAAATCTGATGCAGGAGCTTCAGGAAGCCAGTTGAAAGAATGTTGAACTGAGAGGATGAAGGAGAACTTCAGAAGGTTGGAAACGCCTGCATTCTGGATCACCATTTCACACAATTGCTCTCATCATCCCACCAACTAACCAAATCTCTGTCATATTGCATTCTGGGACTTTGAGTATATTGGTCCTTCTTACTGGATTTCTTATTAATATGACACAACACAAATAAATGTACAGTAACAACCAACTAATAAGCTGCTGAATGATTAAACACGTCAGTGTTACTGCAGCCTGAACATCCCCCATGTGGTCAAGAGTGTAATCACTGAATTCCCCAGTATTGCCCCAGTATTGCCCCAGCTGACAATCTTGGGCCCTTAAGAAAGGCCCCAAGATTGTCAGCTGGGCAATACTGGGGCTTACACCCCTGAGCTTTAGTTCAGACCCACCACCTCTTCCAAGATTCATCCATCCATCTATCTCTCTATCTATCTATCTATCTATCTATCTATCTATCTATCTATCTATCTATCTATCTGTCTGTCTGTCTATCTATCTATCATCTATCTATCTATCTATCTATCTATCTATCTATCTATCTATCTGTCTGTCTGTCTGTCTGTCTGTCTGTCTGTCTGTCTCGTTGTTCTTTTCAGTCTTGTTGTTTCTCTGTTATTCTTTATCACTCTACCAGTGATCCTGTCCCTTCTATCTATCTATCTATCTATCTATCTATCTATCTATCTATCTATCTATCTATCTATCTATCTGTCTGTCCGTATGTCCGTCCGTCCGACCCTCCCTCCTGAATCCATCCATCCATCCATCCATCCATCCATCCATCCATCCATCCATCTATCTATCTATCTATCTATCTATCTATCTATCTATCTATCTATCTATCTATCTATCTATCTATCTCATACTTTCTTTTAGTCTTGTTCTCTCTTCTCCGTTCTTTCTTTCTTTCTCTTTATAACTGCACTTTCTTTCCCACCTTTCCTCCTTCTTTCTCTCTCCATCTATCTCACTGTAGAGATACACTGATACAGAACCTGTTTCTGATTAATCCTGATGCCCTTCCTCTGGATGGAGTTCTCCTCCATTGGAAACCTCTCACTTCAGATGAACTTGGTTCCACATGAACAGCTTAAAGATCCATGAGGTCACAGTGGGGGGTGAAACTCAGGAACCATGAAGATGGATTTGGACTGTAATTAATATAGTTTGCTACAGTGGCTCAGTTGATAACCTCTGGATAGGACTGTAATGAATGGACGTTTGGTGTCTCTCAGATGAAGATGGATTCTCTTATGAGTCTCGAGGTTTCTCCTTCATATCATCTCTTTTGAATGCTTATAAATGTTAAATGTATAGGGGCACATTTATGATGCTTCAACTTATACTCAATCTATTCATTTTTTTCTGCTTTGGGACAATGTCTAATGTTAAATGCACCAAACAATTAAAATTGAATTGAATTACAATATAAAAAGGGTTTGGAAGTGATCTATTCGCTTTATCACTTTCACTTTGAGCATCTTTTACCTTGAAAAGTGCATGTAATAAACCTTGAGGTCTTTACAGTCCATTTATGTGCTTTTAAATCATCATTAACGGAGCATTATGTTCACATTAAAGCTACAAATGGTCTACTGTTGTGCCCCTGGTTTCTCAGGGAGCAGGAAGAAAAGCTCAAATTCACCCCCAACTTTTTCTTTCCTTACATCTATCTATCTATCTATCTATCTATCTATCTATCTATCTATCTATCTATCTATCTATCTATCTATCTATCTATCTGTCTGTCTGTCTGTCTGTCTGTCTGTCTGTCTGTCTGTCTGTCTGTCTGTCTGTCGGTCTGTCTATCTATCGGTCTGTCTGTCTGTCTCTCTGTCTACCTGCCTGCCTGCCTGCCTGTCGATCTATCTATCTATCTATCTATCTATCTATCTATCTATCTATCTATCTATCTATCTATCTATCTATCTATCTATCTATCTGTCTATCTGTCTGTCTGTCTGTCTGTCTGTCTGTCTGTCGGTCCGCCTGTCTGTCTGTCTGTCTCTCTGTCTACCTGCCTGTCTATCTATCTATCTATCTATCTATCTATCTATCTATCTATCTATCTATCTATCTATCTATCTATCTATCTGTCTGTCTGTCTGTCTGTCTGTCTATTTTTTACATTTGTTCTCTCTCTCTTTCTTTCCTTCATTCTATTTTTTACACGAGTAAAGGCTGTTAAATCATTATGAGATGTTCACATGTACAGTATTTATATTTATATGGAAATCCTCCTGCACTCAGCTCTGATCTCTGCACTGTGATTGCAGTGTTATTGTGTTGTTGCAGTAGAGCTCGTTTGCATATGTGCCCTGTGTGCAGTTCTGTGTGTAGTCTGTACGAGTTAGTTTTGTGTTCTCTTGTGTTATATAGTTTTGTGTAGCATTTAAGCATGTGTTGTTGTGTTTCACTGTATACTAAACTCTATATGGCTCAGATTACAATAAAGTCACTTGACTTGACCCTTCTCTCTCTCTCTCTCTCTCTCTCTCTCTCTCTCTCTCTCTGTCTGTACTGGTGGGTAAAGGCGATATATGTCTGTCCTGCAGGTGGCGCAAGAATGCAAGGATGCTTTCGCAAGCTGTGTGCAAAACTTTGCCCACCCTAAGAACTAAAATATGACAAATCCAAAGGTACCAGTTAACTATTCAGTGTGTCACAGCAGATAAAGTAACAATAAATCAAATAATAAAAATGATTATTGCCGTCTGTTCAAATGTTTGTGCACCCCCTTTCTGGAGACAGAATTGGCCGAGACAAAGTGACTTTAATGTTTTTGACTCAGATCAGTATCTTCTTCCATGAGTTACATGCACATTTTCAGTCATTATTCTTCTTAATAATAATAATAATAATAATAATAATAATAATAATAATATAGTAATACAAACTAATAGCATTAATATAACTTTAGATCACTATAATCCTTCTCATCTTTGCTCAATAAATTAAAATAAATAAAGTCTGGTGTCTCCCAGTTCCTGACTCTAAGCTCAGGTTACTGTTACAGTGTCACATGTTCCCCCCTTGAGTTTCCTCAAGGTTCTCCAGTCTCCTCCCATCATCCAGAAAGCATGTCAGTAGGTGGACCAGTGAAGATAAATCACCTGAACGTGTGTGTGTGTGTGTGTGTGT
>NC_060901.1:4288512-4298512 GCF_014805685.1 Silurus meridionalis | reverse complement strand
ACACATAATACAATAATAATAATAATAATAATAATAATAATAATAATAAAGATCTGCAGTATCTCCTACAGTGAAGTATTTTCTGGGTGTGAAATCCTCACTGGGGTTTATCTGGCACTTTTTTGCGCGCAAGGTGGGAATAAAAGTGCACACCTACAAGTGCACACATTATTATTATTATTAATATTATTATTATTATTATTATTATTATTATTATTATTATTATTAATTGTATATATATTTGTATTATTATTAGTTCCTTGTTTCTGGGTTTAGTCTGGAACCCCCTGCGGCCGTTTGACGAGTTGGAAAGGTCGAGCACTGTGGGGTCTGATGTAGCTGTGGAGATGTTGATCTGGGGTTTAATTTGTGTAGAAGTTGGATAGAAGGCTCACTAAGTTTTAACACACACACACACACGCACACACGCTTCTTGCACGCATATGAAGGAATGAATATACCAGTTGTACGTCGTGCGCAATTATGCGCCATTATGCGTAATTAGGCAACGTTTGAGTCAACACTTTCTCTCTATCTATATTTCTCTGTCTATCTGCCCACCACTCTCTCCGTCGTTCCCAAAGGTGGCGTACTTTTCTCACGCACTATTTAGTAAGCTAGAGCAGCATGCGGTTTGGGACACAGCCGACTCTCTAACCGATTCAATGAACGATGAATCGATTCCTTCGGAGCAGGACTATGCAGTTGTGCTATAGGCATGTAGGATGTTGAAGACAAGGGTTACACACAGATGTATATTACATGGCTTCAGTGAACCAGAACCAGAGCTGTTAATTATATATTTGTTCTTTGATGCTATTGATGATTGGGTTGTTGTGTGTGAATAATTGGACCCAAAATCCAAACACATCCACCCAGAATTCTCTATTTTTTTTATTTGAGACTGGATCTGGCTCGAGTGCTCACTCCTAGTTACTTTTAACACATCGTTAAATGTCTGGTGTTGACACTGGAAGTAAAGTTAATTGGTCCTGAGGTTGTGCTACTGTGCATGCAGTGTGTGTGTGTGTGTGTGTGTGTGTGTGTGTGTGTGTGTGTGTGTGTGAGATATTAAGAGAGACTTAGATGCTCGGCATTTCACCCGTAAGTGGTATAATAGGCTGTAAACTGAGGCACTCTGGCAAATCAACTGTGAATGTGTGTGTAAGTTTGTGTGTGTGTGTGTGTGTGTGTGTGTGTGTGTGTGTGTGTGTGTGTGTGTGTGTGTGTAAGGCAGATATCATGATGCCAAATCACCTGTCTTGTGCATACACATCTTTTGCCTAATCCTGAAGCCCATCACCTTCATGATGTTAAAGGGTGCTGCTCTCCATCCAGATGCATACACACACACACACACACACACACACACACACACATGTCTGTGTTTTTACATTTTTTATATTTCTTTTCAGCTTTACTATAATTTTGGAATGATGTTGAGACTGAAGGCTATGATCTAGACCTTGAATGCTGGAGTATTAGAAATTGTTGTGATTTTTGTGTGTGTGTGTGTGTGTGTGTGTGTGTGTGTGTGTGTGTGTGTGTTTGATCAGTCAGTGGCACCATTCAGACACCCTTATCCAAATTGACTTACAATTATCTCATTTATACAACTGGGCTGTTGAGGGTTAAAGGCCTTGCTTAAGGGCCCATTAATGGGCCTCATGATCCAACTGAGCAACAGCTTCCTGTAGAATCATGTAGAATCATTTCCATGAATGGAAATGTGCGGAACTGTTAAAGAGGATCTGCTCCAGACAATACAATTGCAGCTAAGGTTTTACTCATACGTTAAATAGATTTGAGGCGGAAAATTTTTTTTAAATGGTCTGGTCTTAATTTCTACCCAGCCCCATACTATTAAATATCTCATGGACTTCTTTTTTATAAATTTGTAAAAATAAAACTTTCGGTACCATCCCGACCATGGTTCAGTGAGCACAGATTCAAGATTTTGACACGGCTGTCCAACTCCACTGCCATAAATCGAACTGAAAACATGGATGCTGTGGACCAATTCTGTGTAGAAACTTTGCTATGCATTCATCTGGTGTTTACCCATTAAAGAGGATGTAAAGCCTTTATATAGACCATAATTTTGGCAATAATTGTGTGGTGGTTTTGTTTAAGTATATATTCTTAGAATTGTTGTGCATCTCCAAAACTGAGACCGATCCATAGCCTACGATACGATACCTTAAAGATACATATGAGGCAGCTATCGATGTGATCCGGTTCCGCTTTGATTCAACACAATGCGATTCAATGCGATACAATGCTATGGAAAAAATACGATGCTATGCAATTCATTATGTTACAGATAGTTCACTTTGATTTCTTTGGTACAGACAGACAGCAAATCATCAATTTACTTAAGTGCCTTCTGCCATTAGCGCATGGACCTTTCAAAAACACGCCTTTGTGGTGCAAAAAAAAGAAACAAAAAGTACTATTCTGTCTCCAGGAAGTTGCAGCTCCACCTCTGCCATGTTAATCTTTATTCTATTTAACTCTCAGGACACGCCTCGGTCTCCGTAGTGTTGTGAGGAGTAAGTCGTTGTGAGTTGTGGTCTGCTAAATTCCATAAATGTGATACGTCATACTCACGTAGCAGCAGCGGTGCTGAGAGAACGCTCGGGAAACAGTTTAGCGATGAGAAATCAGATATTAAATATTGGTAAAAAATGGTCACTTGTCATATAATAACAGTATAGCGGGTCTACTAATAATCATATATATACGTAACACACGTGGTGAACTTTTTTTAAACCAACTCAACCGACGCAAATCGTTGCTTCTTGCTAAACCTGTTTAGCACGGGTGCCAATAGTTTAAATCTCAAGACCTTGTCCCAAGTGGATTTCAGCTTGATACCAAACACGGATGCGTTGAAATGTAATCGTAAAGAAACTGAAACGAGCTTTTGACCAGATATGTGTTCTACCTTTAAAAGCTCTTTGCAAACACACTGAGAGGATGCTGCATGGCAGGAAAATCAATTTATGTAATCTTGTCTTTAATGAGACTCTGCTAGATCGTTCCTTTCTACAACACTAGTGAAAAGTGTGTGTGTGTGTGTGTGTGTGTGTGTGTGTGTGTGTGTGTGTGTGTGTGTGTGTGTGTGTGTGTAAACAATCTGACAAGTAAAACTGTTTCTAGTGCAGTTGTTATGATGATGTTGCTACAACAACACAATGGTATCCCAATAGTGTGTGTGTGTGTGTGTGTGTGTGTGTGTGTGTGTGTGTGTGTGTATGACTGTGAGTGTGAAGTGTATTATATCTTTTATATTGAAGAAATTAATATCTAAAAGATTTGTCATTGTGGGGACATTCTGTCTGGTCAGGTGTGTTGTCTGGTCATGATCATGTTGTTTCAACAGCACAAGGGTATCCCAGTGGTATGTGTGTGTGTGTGTGTGTGTGTGTGTGTGTGTGTGTGTGTGTGTGTGTGTGTGTGTGTTGATTTTGGGTCTGTGTGTGCGTTCTGCTTAGTTACACACACGTTCTGTTTATTCTCGTTTGGACCTTGTTAAATAGTGTCCTGTTTACGTCTTTCTGGTGCTTTATAAGCCACATAAGCCTGTGTGTGTGTGTGTGTGTGTGTGTGTGTGTGTGTGCATACCATCATTGTGTATGCGTAATAATGTGATTGTCATATTAAATAGATGCATCTTTTAGATTTAGTGTGTTTTCGCTTGAGTATAGAGGAGAAAAACGGACAGAGAGCTGGACATCGTCCTCCCCTCTTTATACTGCAGCGTACATTGTCCTGCGCATTCTCTTTGATCGTCACGCTGATACAGCCCAGAAAATCACATCGAAATAAACATCTTAGCTCGCCAGCTTTTATATTTGTCTCGTCTGAGTCGCGCATGACAAGTAATAAATTAGTTTCCTTTCAGACGCATGAAAGCATTTGAAAGCTCATGGCAGGCAAACGGGCCTGATATCAGCACCGGCGTGAGTTGTGGTAATAATTGTGAGGAGAACGACAAACGAAAGATCTCCTTTTTGAATGTAAAGAACATTTCTACATGAGATGCTGTATGCTGGTCAGGTTTGCGATAGATCCAAGAGCCAATCCCTGGATCAGTGGGCTTGAGGCGGTTATACTCCCAGGATGAGACACTGGGATATCACAACCGCATACACAATCAGATTTAACTTGAATTAGATAATCCACAAACTGGCAGGTTTTTGGTTAGAGGTAAGAGGAAAATGTTAGATGCAAAGGAAATCCACATGGACATGAAGAGCACGTTTGAAAGTCTACACAGACTTTGGATTAAACTGGAATTCTTGGAAGTTGCCTCATATACTAAGGCAACTTCCTTTTCAAATCAGTGGCTAAGTTTCAATTTTGTCTCAGCAAAGAGTTCCTCATTTGGGTTCTCTTTAGAACATTATAAGAACATCATTATTCAAGCATGAATCTAAATGTAGGATCGATCCAGGGGTCTTGAAGCTGTGATAACGTGGCAATGCTAATGCATTCATTTATTTGCAAACACACACATTCACAAATTAAATCTGGCTGATTTAGTGTAGTTAATGAACCTATTAGCAGGAGATGTTGATTTTGACCTATTAGCAAATACAAGGTGGTATCAAAAGGTTTAGAGACTGGCTCTGTTTACAAGAAAGTACTTTATCTATGTTTACACATCATCACCTTCAAAATATTCCCCTTGCACAGCAATACAGCGCCCCCAGTGTTCCTGTCACTTCTGGAATATTCTGGAAGTCCTGGTGTCAAACACCTTTTGCGATTTCACTTCGGAAAAAGGGTAAAGTCCGCAGGAGCCAAATCTGGCGAGTAGGACTGGTGCGGAAGTGAGATCACGTGGATCGTTCTCAGACGATCATCATGCACAAGTTGAAGAACGGTTTTGACATTTTCGGGGGTTGAGCTCGTCTTCCTGATCTTCCAGCGATGTTCTTCCACTCATGAAGCCACTCAAAACATCTCGAACGTCTAGTTGCAGCTTCGCCATATGTCAAACATAAGACGTGTCAAGCTTCTCTGTGGCAGATTTGCCCAGTTATACTGCGAATTTCATGTTTGCTCTTCGTTCTAACTTGCTGTTTAGGATGAAATAAATACGGGGTCCGAATAGCACCAGTTTGCACTATTAGTCTCGAAACCGTTTGATATCACCTTGTATGTGTCCTTGCACTTTCATCGGGCTTCAGTCCTTTTTGCTAAACTCACCCAAGAAGGCATTTATATATATAAATGTAGGTTGTTAGTGCTATTAGCCTCTCTAAAAAATGGGTTCTTCCTCCCCTTCAACAGAACACATTCCCACCCCCTAATAGGCCATAGTAGATTATGTTTTAGTCTCAAATGAGGTATAACATGTGACAGCCGTCTTCATGAACCAAGTCTGATTGGGCCGAAATTATAATCATAATCATAACTTGGGTGATGTGAATAAAGTGGCATCCCCCCTGAGAGGAAATGTGCTTTCCCATGTTCCAATGTAGGCAAAAAACACAACCATCTTATTCAGTCAGTACTGTAATTCAGAACGGTATCATAGCCGAGTGATTCAGTGGAATTTCAGCAGCCATGTCGTGAGATAATCACAGCTGTCATATCGCCGCATACACCAGACATGTTGAATCCTCACGCCGGCTTCCAGATAAGAGCTTCCATTGGACACGCTTCAGAAGCTACTGTCATTTCGAAAGGCACACCTGAATGAGAGCGAGGCTAGCTCTCATAAAACCGATTGAAATCCACCTTTAAATGTTCAGGCTTGAATGAATCATCAAGCCGATGTTAAGGGGGAGGGATTTCCCTTTCAATAAGGGCCATTTAGAATTTTTAACTCTTAAAAAAACCCTTTTGTTCAGCGGATTGAAGGCTTGTGTAGACACCTACAAAAACATGTTCATTGCCTTCGGCGTCTTGCTTCCAATCCGAATTCTTAAACTGTAAATCAGCCCTTGGTGTGTATGAGTGATTGCATGGTAGAATCCTGGGTGTATTCCTGCTTTGCTCTGGGTATTCCTGGGAATGGCTCTGGCATGGTCTTTACTGCAACCCTAAAAAGGATTACGTGTTGGAGGTGGTCGTTAGTGGCTAAGGTGTTGGACTTTGGATCCGACAGGTCATAAATTCAAATCCCAGTCACACCAAGTGGCCATGCCCTGGGTCCCTGAGCAAAGCCCTTAGCTGCTCAATTGTTTGAATGAGAATAAAATGCGATTCGCTCTGAATAACGGCGTCTGCGAAATGGTGTAAATATTCTTCCACTTTCCTGGAATAAAAGACTTTCAAATAAATTTCCTTCACAAACACTCTATTGAACCTCATTTCCCTGGCTTTAAGCAGTTGCCAAATGTTAAGCTACGTTTGCCGAGTTTGTCTGCACTTGTTTCCATTCCATGTCCCCGAGGACGTAGGTGTGATCTTTCCCAGAGCCTTCACAGGCCATTCCTCTGGAGAGCCTGGGGGCAGGATTGGCTTGAAAAGAGAGAAATGCAATCATGTGATTGTGTGTAGGAAATAAAATTGAACCACCTGGTGAACTATGGTAGGGAGGGTGAGAGAGAGAGGGAGTGAGGGAGGGAAGGGAAAGAGGAACGAAGGACAGAACGATAGAAATGTTTTATATCCACATTATCGACTGCTCGAGAAGAACCCCCACGTTCTTTTTTCCGAAACAGCTGGAAAACAGGCTTCGTTGTTTACACCACAGGGCTCTGACAAACAGAGCGAAGGAAGAAGGTAAATACAAAAAAGAGAATGGAGCGCTATCTTTCTTCCCATGCTCCTGGAGGAGGAGACGAGAAGCTGGCGCTCAGCCAAGGCAAACTCTGCCCGAGGAAATTGCAGCGACGTGGAGCCATCAGATCCAACCTCCTGCTTTTCTAGTATGGATGTATATCAGAGATGTATTAATGACCCAGCTGACATGCAACCGTTAGAGCAAGTACTTGGCATGTTTGAGAGCCAGGTAATGCCAAAGTGGTGAAGGAAATTACTGCATCCACGTGCACACAGCTGGGATTGATGTTGGCAGGATTTATTACCGGTACAAGTCATTCCATCATAGCACACATGGTCAGGTCTTGTCAAAGACTCTGCTGTGTTTTGTCTGTCAGCAGTAACCCTAATACGACCCAAACCGTGTGCCTCGGGGCGGTTTCTGCCAGTTTCGCTCCAGCTTGGGCTGTGAAGCGCATCATTATGATTATGATCTAAGTACGCAAGCCATAAATGTATTTTTTATTTCAACTGTTTATCCTAAAACCACTTATGTAGCATTGTTACAGCATTAGAACAGTTCATTCGAGGCTACGTTTGCACCGTTCAGTAATAACCTATAACTGATTTCTATGCAACAGCAATAACAGTAATGAGAAATTATTTACGCTTTATCTGAAGGGCAGCGTTTATGCCAACGCATAACACCTACACAGGTCATTCATAACATGGCATGAGAAGGTTTTGCGGCAAATTTATTAAAGTGGTATCCATACTATCTGTCTATCTGTCTATCTATCTATCTGTCTATCTATCTATCTATCTATCTATCTATCTATCTATCTATCTATCTATCTATCTATCTATCTATCTATCTATCTATCTATCTATCCATCTTGTTTTTTCTTTCAGTCTTGTTCTCTCTTGTTCTCAGTGATCCTGTCCCCTTCTCTATCTATCTATCTATCTATCTATCTATCTATCTATCTATCTATCTGTCTGTCTGTCTGTCTGTCTGTCTGTCTGTCTGTCTGTCTGTCTGTCTGTCTGTCTATCTATCTATCTATCTATCTATCTATCTATCTATCTATCTATCTATCTATCTATCTATCTCATTTTTCTTTCAGTCTCATTCTCTCTCATCCCTTCTTTCTGTTTTTCTTTATCACTCTACCAGTGATCATGTACCCTTCTTTATCTATCTATCTATCTATCTATCTATCTATCTATCTATCTATCTATCTATCTATCTATCTGTCTGTCTGTCTGTCTGTCTGTCTGTCTGTCTGTCTGTCTGTCTGTCTGTCTGTCTGTCTGTCTATCTATCTATCTATCTATCTATCTATCTCAGAATCAGAAACAACTAAGATTAATTAGATAGATAGATAGATAGATAGATAGATAGATAGATAGATAGATAGATAGATAGATAGATAGATAGATAGATAGACAAAGGCATCAGTGACACATCAGTGTACTAACAGTAGTGTGGAGTTCAGTAGGGTGATGGCTGTTGGAAAAAAAAGCTGGTCCCAAACCTGCTGATGGAGTAGTTTGTGTTTGTGACTGGGATGTGAGGAGTCCATACATAAAAACCAGTTGGGTCAAGTTTGCATAACACCTGAGTTAAGTGACTTAGATACATTAAATGAAAAAAGTATTGGGACACTTTACTTCCATCTATATGTGGTTCTTCTTCTGTTAACTCCTCACCTCACCTACATCAGTACCTGACATGTCTGAATGAACACAAATCTCCACAAGCATGATCTAAAATCTAGTGGAACATCTTCCCAGAAGAGTGGAGGTCATTATAAGAGCTAAATAGGAACTGGTAAATAGACGGTTTCCCGTAATCAATTCCTTTCACGCCATGTTAATTTCTTTATGATCTGTTTATAAGGTGCTTATTAATGCCATTCTCATGAAGCTGAATAACAGAGATATGCATATATTATCTGACACTTTGAGAAAACGACATTTCTATGTTAAACATCATTAATGACTTGAGACTAAAGTGCCATGAAAAAACCTGTGATATCATTAAGGTGATATTAAAGAAATGAGTTGTTATAACATGTCATAACTCCTGGAACAGTGTTGATGATGTCATTCGTTTAAAATGGTTTGTTGTCGGAATGTCAAATTGATATATAAACTGATGGAAGTGATTTTAACATTTAATGCTTTGTTGTAATATGCTGTGATTTTATGAAGCTGTTATAAAGCCTTATGAACGACCCCCAGTTATGAAACGTGCTACAGTGTAAATGGCACATTTGTGCCTGTGTGTTATAGATATTTAGTGCAATTACAGCTTGTTTAGTCATAAACATATAAATATATTCACATGAGTCATACAGGATGCGGTATTTATTCTAGATTGTGGTTTTTCATAGTGACATCCCTGCTCTGGATAATGAGTCACTAGCTCATGGGTACGCCGTCTGACCTTTGAGGTGTCTCTCTTTTAACACTCTTATTCGTTTCATCCTCCATCATGCATCTGATACCCGGACTTGAGTTTTTTTTTTTCTTTCAGTGCTAGTGTGTTGTGACCTTTTGGAAAACTGTATTTCCATTTTTCTCGTTGCCTTCCTCGATAAGGTGGCCATACCTCATTTGTGTGACTCTGTAAGAAAGTGCTTATTGAAAAAAAATTAAAAAGTGCCTACTGTAGTTTGTGCCCCCGTCCTATTTATTTATTTTTGCTTTTTTTTTTTGCATGATAAAAAATACTACATTATAAATCCGCATTCTACAACAAGAAGCCAAGTCAGCACAAAAAATAATTAGCAAATCATTTCAAAAGTGTAAAAGTTTGTGCACCACCCCCACAATGTTTTAATTATAATTTATTTTCTTAATTAAGAATACTTAAAAGTAAAAGTTTAAAAATAAATGAATAAATTTATATTTTTTTGGGGGTAAAAAAAGGAATTTAAAGTAGGGATGCAGCTATGGATTATTTTAGTAGACGAGTATTCTCCCAATAATTTTATTGATTAACTGAGTCATCATATAAGTACTTTTTTCTTTATTAAAGAGCAACACTAAATATACAAGAGAAAATAAAACAGGTAACAAGTCATTTGTTTTATTTTTAATCGCTAAAATTGCAAACTGCGAAAACTAAACCCATTTAGTGCATCATTCATTAACATTACACACACACACACAAAAATATATATATATATATATATTATATATTATATATGAAAGAAAGAGAAAGAAAGAAAGAAAGAAAGAAAGAAAGAAAGAAAGAAAGAAAGAAAGATGA